>NC_091197.1:23641206-23941206 GCF_040958095.1 Procambarus clarkii | reverse complement strand
TTGAACTCATAGAGCGAGGTTTCGTATTATCTAGATCCAAGAAAAGACATATGACAATGTTGTTTCCAATACAAATGATAAAAATCAATGTGTTTTCATTAGAATTAACTAAAATATTCCTGATTTTTCGTTTATATTACCGAGGGAAGATGTACACGTAAAACCGCTCTAATCCGGCTGAAACGTCGATATATGCAATAAAAAACGAACTTCTCCCCTTTTCAATATCTTACTCTGTATTTTAACGAGAAACAAATAGATGATTGAAAATGAAGTATTTAGGTTATTATCTAATCAATTATGTGTTTGCATAATTTTTATCGTATATATATGAATTAATACCCATAGACTGAAAATTCACAAAAACGTGGAAAACGGCAAAATATTGCCTAATTCGATGATATTTTGTTTAAGTCACATAAAGGAAAAAAGGATGATAAACGTCAAAATATTGCTAAATTCGATGATTTTTCGTACGATACAAAATGCAAGAAAACTTGCTTAAAATGCAATATTATTCAAAATTCTGAGATTTGAAGGCCAAATCACATATCGTGATACTACATGAAATAGAATCGAAATATTGGTAAAAATGAATATATTTACGTAGTATCAAACTACATGAAAAACGTGAAAAAAGTCACTATTTAACCATATTTGAGGATTTTAACTTCAAATCATAGCGCGAGGTTTCGTATTATTTAGATCCAAGAAAAGACATATGACAATGTTGTTTGCAATACAAATGATAAAAATCAATGTGTTTTCATTAGAATTAACTAAAATGTTCCTGATTTTCCGTTTATATTACCGAGGGAAGATGTACACGTAAAACCGCACTAATCCGGCTGAAACGTCGATATATGCAATAAAAACCGAATTTCTCAACTTTTCAATATCTTACTCAGTATTTTAAAGAGAAACAAATAGTTGATTGAAAATGAAGTATTTAAGGTTATTATCTAATCATTTTAATCATTAATCATAATAATTAGGTGTTTGCATCATTTTTATCGTACATATAATGAATTAATACCAATAAACTGAAAATTAACATAAACGTGGAAAAACTGCAAAATATTGCCTAATTCAATGATATTTTGTTTAAATTACATAAAGGAAAAGGGGATGATAAACGTCAAAATATTGCTAAATTCGATGATTTTTCGTACGAAACAAAATGCAAGAAAACTTGCTTAAAATGCAATATTATGCGAAATTCTGAGATTTGAAGGCCAAATCAGATATCGTGATACTACATGAAATAGTATCGAAATATTGGTAAAAATTAATATATATACGTAATATCAAACTACATGATTAACGTGTAAATGTTACTATTTTACCATATTTGAGGATTTTACCTTCAAATCATAGAGCGAGGTTTCGTATTATTTAGATCCAAGAAGACATATGACAATGTTGTTTCCAATACAAATGATAAAAATCAATGTGTTTTCATTAGAATTAACTAAAATGTCCCTGATTTTCTGTTTATATTTCCTAAGGAAGATGTACACGTAAAACCGCTCTAATCCGGCTGAAACGTCGATATATGCAATAAAAACTGAACTTCTCCCCTTTTCAATATCTTACTCAGTATTTTAACGAGAAACAAATAGTTGATTGAAAAAAAAGTTTTTAAGGTTATTATCTAATCATTTTAATCATTAATCATAATTATTATGTGTTTGCATTATTTTTATCGTATATATAATGAATTAATACCCATAGACTGAAAATTCACAAAAACGTGGAAAAACGGCAAAATATTGCCTAATTCGATGATATTTTGTTTAAGTCACATAAAGGAAAAAAGGATGATAAACGTCAAAATATTGCTAAATTCGATGATTTTTCGTACGATACAAAATGCAAGAAAACTTGCTTAAAATGCAATATAATGCAAAATTCTGAGATTTGAAGGCCAAATCACATATCGTGATACTACATGAAATAGAATCGAAATATTGGTAAAAATGAATATATTTACGTAGTATCAAACTACATGAAAAACGTGAAAAAAGTCACTATTTAACTATATTTGAGGATTTTAACTTCAAATCATAGCGCGAGGTTTCGTATTATTTAGATCCAAGAAAAGACATATGACAATGTTTGCAATACAAATGATAAAAATCAATGTGTTTTCAATAGAATTAACTAAAATGTTCCTGATTTTCCGTTTATATTACCGAGGGAAGATGTACACGTAAAACCGCTCTAATCCGGCTGAAACGTCGATATATGCAATAAAAACCGAATTTCTCAACTTTTCAATATCTTACTCAGTATTTTAACGAGAAACAAATAGTTGATTGAAAATGAAGTATTTAAGGTTATTATCTAATAATTTTAATCTTTAATCATAATTATTATGTGTTTGCATCATTTTTATCGTACATATAATGAATTAATACCAATAAACTGAAAATTCACATAAACGTGGAAAAACTGCAAAATATTGCCTAATTCGATGATATTTTGTTTAAATTACATAAAGGAAAAGGGGATGATAAACGTCAAAATATTGCTAAATTCGATGATTTTTCGTACGAACCAAAATGCAAGAAAACTTGCTTAAAATGCAATATTATGCGAAATTCTGAGATTTGAAGGCCAAATCAGATATCGTGATACTACATGAAATAGTATCGAAATATTGGTAAAAATTAATATATTTACGTAATATCAAACTACATGATTAACGTGAAAAAGTCACTATTTAACCATATTTCAGGATTTTACCTTCAAATCATAGAGCGAGGTTTCGTATTATTTAGATCCAAGAAAAGTCATATGACAATGTTGTTTCCAATACAAATGATAAAAATCAATGTGTTTTCATTAGAATTAACTAAAATGTTCCTGATTTTCCGTTTATATTACCTAGGGAAGATATACACGTAAAACCGCTCTAATCCGGCTGAAACGTCGATATATGCAATAAAAACTGAACTTCTCCCCTTTTCAATATCTTACTCAGTATTTTAACGAGAAACAAATAGTTGATTGAAAATGAAGTTTTTAAGGTTATTATCTAATCATTTTAATCATTAATCATAATTATTATGTGTTTGCATTATTTTTATCGTATATATAATGAATTAATACCAATAAACTGAAAATTCACATAAACGTGGAAAAACGGCAAAATATTACCTAATTCGATGATATTTTGTTTATATCACATAAAGGAAAAGGGGATGATAAACGTCAAAATATTGCTAAATTGGATGATTTTTCGTACGAAACAAAATGCAAGTAAACTTGCTTAAAATGCAATATTATGCGAAATTCTTAGATTTGAAGGCCAAATCACATATCGTGATACTACATGAAATAGAATCGAAATATTGGTAAAAATGAATATATTTACGTAGTATCAAACTACATGATAAACGTTAAAAAAGTCACTATTTAACCATATTTGAGGATTTTAACTTCAAATCATAGAGCGAGCTTTCGTATTATTTAGATCCAAGAAAAGACATATGACAATGTTGTTTCCAATACAAATGATAAAAATCAATGTGTTTTCATTACAATTAACTAAAATGTTCCTGATTTTCCGTTCACATTACCGAGGGAAGATGTACACGTAAAACCGCTCTAATCCGGCTGAAACGTCGATATATGCAATAAAAACCGAACTTCTCCCCTTTTCAATATCTTACTCAGTATTGTAACGAGAAACAAATAGATGATTAAAAATGAAGTATTTAAGGTTATTATCTAATCAATTATGTGTTTGCATCATTTTTATCGTATATAAATGAATTAATACTCAGACTGTAAATTCACAAAAACGTGGAAAACGGCAAAATATTGCCTAATTCAATGATATTTTGTTTAAGTCACATAAAGGAAAAAGGGATGATAAACGTCAAAATATTGCTAAATTCGACGATTTTTCGTACGAAACAAAATGCAAGACAACTTGCTTAAAATGCAATATTATGTGAAATTCTGAGATTTGAAGGCCAAATCACATATCGTGAAACTACATGAAATAGAATCAAAATATTAGTAAAAATAAATATATTTACGTAGTATCAAACTACATGAAAAAAGTCACTATTTAACCATATTTGAGGATTTTAACTTCAACTCATAGAGCGAGGTTTCGTATTATCTAGATCCAAGAAAAGACATATGACAATGTTGTTTCCAATACAAATGATAAAAATCAATGTGTTTTCATTAGAATTAACTAAAATGTCCCTGATTTTCTGTTTATATTTCCTAAGGAAGATGTACACGTAAAACCGCTCTAATCCGGCTGAAACGTCGATATATGCAATAAAAACTGAACTTCTCCCCTTTTCAATATCTTACTCAGTATTTTAACGAGAAACAAATAGTTGATTGAAAAAAAAGTTTTTAAGGTTATTATCTAATCATTTTAATCATTAATCATAATTATTATGTGTTTGCATTATTTTTATCGTATATATAATGAATTAATACCCATAGACTGAAAATTCACAAAAACGTGGAAAAAACGGCAAAATATTGCCTAATTCGATGATATTTTGTTTAAGTCACATAAAGGAAAAAAGGATGATAAACGTCAAAATATTGCTAAATTCGATGATTTTTCGTACGATACAAAATGCAAGAAAACTTGCTTAAAATGCAATATAATGCAAAATTCTGAGATTTGAAGGCCAAATCACATATCGTGATACTACATGAAATAGAATCGAAATATTGGTAAAAATGAATATATTTACGTAGTATCAAACTACATGAAAAACGTGAAAAAAGTCACTATTTAACTATATTTGAGGATTTTAACTTCAAATCATAGCGCGAGGTTTCGTATTATTTAGATCCATGAAAAGACATATGACAATGTTTGCAATACAAATGATAAAAATCAATGTGTTTTCAATAGAATTAACTAAAATGTTCCTGATTTTCCGTTTATATTACCGAGGGAAGATGTACACGTAAAACCGCTCTAATCCGGCTGAAACGTCGATATATGCAATAAAAACCGAATTTCTCAACTTTTCAATATCTTACTCAGTATTTTAACGAGAAACAAATAGTTGATTGAAAATGAAGTATTTAAGGTTATTATCTAATAATTTTAATCTTTAATCATAATTATTATGTGTTTGCATCATTTTTATCGTACATATAATGAATTAATACCAATAAACTGAAAATTCACATAAACGTGGAAAAACTGCAAAATATTGCCTAATTCGATGATATTTTGTTTAAATTACATAAAGGAAAAGGGGATGATAAACGTCAAAATATTGCTAAATTCGATGATTTTTCGTACGAACCAAAATGCAAGAAAACTTGCTTAAAATGCAATATTATGCGAATTTCTGAGATTTGAAGGCCAAATCAGATATCGTGATACTACATGAAATAGTATCGAAATATTGGTAAAAATTAATATATTTACGTAATATCAAACTACATGATTAACGTGAAAAAGTCACTATTTAACCATATTTGAGGATTTTACCTTCAAATCATAGAGCGAGGTTTCGTATTATTTAGATCCAAGAAAAGACATATGACAATGTTGTTTCCAATACAAATGATAAAAATCAATGTGTTTTCATTAGAATTAACTAAAATGTTCCTGATTTTCCGTTTATATTACCTAGGGAAGATATACACGTAAAACCGCTCTAATTCGGCTGAAACGTCGATATATGCAATAAAAACTGAACTTCTCCCCTTTTCAATATCTTACTCAGTATTTTAACGAGAAACAAATAGTTGATTGAAAATGAAGTTTTTAAGGTTATTATCTAATCATTTTAATCATTAATCATAATTATTATGTGTTTGCATTATTTTTATCGTATATATAATGAATTAATACCAATAAACTGAAAATTCACATAAACGTGGAAAAACGGCAAAATATTACCTAATTCGATGATATTTTGTTTATATCACATAAAGGAAAAGGGGATGATAAACGTCAAAATATTGCTAAATTGGATGATTTTTCGTACGAAACAAAATGCAAGTAAACTTGCTTAAAATGCAATATTATGCGAAATTCTTAGATTTGAAGGCCAAATCACATATCGTGATACTACATGAAATAGAATCGAAATATTGGTAAAAATGAATATATTTACGTAGTATCAAACTACATGATAAACGTTAAAAAAGTCACTATTTAACCATATTTGAGGATTTTAACTTCAAATCATAGAGCGAGCTTTCGTATTATTTAGATCCAAGAAAAGACATATGACAATGTTGTTTCCAATACAAATGATAAAAATCAATGTGTTTTCATTACAATTAACTAAAATGTTCCTGATTTTCCGTTCACATTACCGAGGGAAGATGTACACGTAAAACCGCTCTAATCCGGCTGAAACGTCGATATATGCAATAAAAACCGAACTTCTCCCCTTTTCAATATCTTACTCAGTATTGTAACGAGAAACAAATAGATGATTAAAAATGAAGTATTTAAGGTTATTATCTAATCAATTATGTGTTTGCATCATTTTTATCGTATATAAATGAATTAATACTCAGACTGTAAATTCACAAAAACGTGGAAAACGGCAAAATATTGCCTAATTCAATGATATTTTGTTTAAGTCACATAAAGGAAAAAGGGATGATAAACGTCAAAATATTGCTAAATTCGACGATTTTTCGTACGAAACAAAATGCAAGACAACTTGCTTAAAATGCAATATTATGTGAAATTCTGAGATTTGAAGGCCAAATCACATATCGTGAAACTACATGAAATAGAATCAAAATATTAGTAAAAATAAATATATTTACGTAGTATCAAACTACATGAAAAAAGTCACTATTTAACCATATTTGAGGATTTTAACTTCAACTCATAGAGCGAGGTTTCGTATTATCTAGATCCAAGAAAAGACATATGACAATGTTGTTTCCAATACAAATGATAAAAATCAATGTGTTTTCACTAGAATTAACTAAAATATTCCTGATTTTTCGTTTATATTACCGAGGGAAGATGTACACGTAAAACCGCTCTAATCCGGCTGAAACGTCGATATATGCAATAAAAAACGAACTTCTCCCCTTTTCAATATCTTACTCTGTATTTTAACGAGAAACAAATAGATGATTGAAAATGAAGTATTTAAGGTTATTATCTAATCATTTTAATCATTAATCATAATTATTATGTGTTTGCATCATTTTTATCGTACATATAATGAATTAATACCAATAAACTGAAAATTCACATCAACGTGGAAAAACTGCAAAATATTGCCTAATTCGATGATATTTTGTTTAAATTACATAAAGGAAAAGGGGATGATAAACGTCAAAATATTGCTAAATTCGATGATTTTTCGTACGAATCAAAATGCAAGAAAACTTGCTTAAAATGCAATATTATGCGAAATTCTGAGATTTGAAGGCCAAATCAGATATCGTGATACTACATGAAATAGTATCGAAATATTGGTAAAAATTAAAATATTTACGTAATATCAAACTACATGATTAACGTGAAAAAGTCACTATTTTACCATATTTGAGGATTTTACCTTCAAATCATAGAGCGAGGTTTCGTATTATTTAGATCCAAGAAAAGACATATGACAATGTTGTTTCCAATACAAATGATAAAAATCAATGTGTTTTCATTAGAATTAACTAAAATGTTCCTGATTTTCCGTTTATATTACCTAGGGAAGATGTACACGTAAAACCGCTCTAATCCGGCTGAAACGTCGATATATGCAATAAAAACTGAACTTCTCCCCTTTTCAATATCTTACTCAGTATTTTAACGAGAAACAAATAGTTGATTGAAAATGAAGTTTTTAAGGTTATTATCGAATCATTTTAATCATTAATCATAATTATTATGTGTTTGCATTATTTTTATCGTATATATAATGAATTAATACCAATAAACTGAAAATTCACATAAACGTGGAAAAACGACAAAATATTACCTAATTCGATGATATTTTGTTTAAATCACATAAAGGAAAAGGGGATGATAAACGTCAAAATATTGCTAAATTGGATGATTTTTCGTACGAAACAAAATGCAAGTAAACTTGCTTAAAATGCAATATTATGCGAAATTCTGAGATTTGAAGGCCAAATCACATATCGTGATACTACATGAAATAGAATCGAAATATTGGTAAAAATGAATATATTTACGTAGTATCAAACTACATGATAAACGTGAAAAAAGTCACTATTTAACCATATTTGAGGATTTTAACTTCAAATCATAGAGCGAGCTTTCGTATTATTTAGATCCAAGAAAAGACATATGACAATGTTGTTTCCAATACAAATGATAAAAATCAATGTGTTTTCATTACAATTAACTAAAATGTTCCTGACTTTCCGTTCACATTACCGAGGGAAGATGTACACGTAAAACCGCTCTAATCCGGCTGAAACGTCGATATATGCAATAAAAAACGAACTTCTCCCCTTTTCAATATCTTACTCAGTATTTTAACGAGAAACAAATAGATGATTGAAAATGAAGTATTTAAGGTTATTATCTAATCATTTTAATCATTAATCATAATTATTATGTGTTTGCATCATTTTTATCGTACATATAATGAATTAATACCAATAAACTGAAAATTCACATAAACGTGGAAAAACTGCCAAATATTGCCTAATTCGATGATATTTTGTTTAAATTACATAAAGGAAAAGGGGATGATAAACGTCGAAATATTGCTAAATTCGATGATTTTTCGAACGAATCAAAATGCAAGAAAACTTGCTTAAAATGCAATATTATGCGAAATTCGGAGATTTGAAGGCCAAATCAGATATCGTGATTCTACATGAAATAGTATCGAAATATTGGTAAAAATTAATATATTTACGTAATATCAAACTACATGATTAACGTGAAAAAGTCACTATTTTACCATATTTGAGGATTTTACCTTCAAATCATAGAGCGAGGTTTCGTATTATTTAGATCCAAGAAAAGACATATGACAATGTTGTTTCCAATACAAATGATAAAAATCAATGTGTTTTCATTAGAATTAACTAAAATGTTCCTGATTTTCCGTTTATATTACCTAGGGAAGATGTACACGTAAAACCGCTCTAATTCGGCTGAAACGTCGATATATGCAATAAAAACTGAACTTCTCCCCTTTTCAATATCTTACTCAGTATTTTAACGAGAAACAAATAGTTGATTGAAAATGAAATTTTTAAGGTTATTATCTAATCATTTTAATCATTAATCATAATTATTATGTGTTTGCATCATTTTTATCGTATATATAATGAATTAATACCAATAAACTGAAAATTCACATAAACGTGGAAAAACGGCAAAATATTGCCTAATTCGATGATATTTTGTTTAAGTCACATAAAGGAAAAGGGGATGATAAACGTCAAAATATTGCTAAATTGGATGATTTTTCGTACGAAACAAAATGCAAGTAAACTTGCTTAAAATGCAATATTATGCGAAATTCTGAGATTTGAAGGCCAAATCACATATCGTGATACTACATGAAATAGAATCGAAATATTGGTAAAAATGAATATATTTACGTAGTATCAAACTACATGATAAACGTGAAAAAAGTCACTATTTAACCATATTTGAGGATTTTAACTTCAAATCATAGAGCGAGCTTTCGTATTATTTAGATCCAAGAAAAGACATATGACAATGTTGTTTGCAATACAAATGATAAAAATCAATGTGTTTTCATTAGAATTAACTAAAATGTTCCTGATTTTCCGTTTATATTACCGAGGGAAGATGTACACGTAAAACCGCTCTAATCCGGCTGAAACGTCGATATATGCAATAAAAACCGAATTTCTCAACTTTTCAATATCTTACTCAGTATTTGACCGAGAAACAAATAGTTGATTGAAAATGAAGTATTTAAGGTTATTATCTAATCATTTTAATCATTAATCATAATTATTATGTGTTTGCATCATTTTTATCGTACATATAATGAAATAATACCAATAAACTGAAAATTCACATAAACGTGGAAAAACTGCAAAATATTGCCTAATTCGATGATATTTTGTTTAAATTACATAAAGGAAAAGGGGATGATAAACGTCAAAATATTGCTAAATTCGATGATTTTTCGTACGAAACAAAATGCAAGAAAACTTGCTTAAAATGCAATATTATGCGAAATTCTGAGATTTGAAGGCCAAATCAGATATCGTGATACTACATGAAATAGTATCGAAATATTGGTAAAAATTAATATATTTACGTAATATCAAACTACATGATTAACGTGAAAAAGTCACTATTTTACCATATTTGAGGATTTTACCTTCAAATCATAGAGCGAGGTTTCGTATTATTTAGATCCAAGAAAAGACATATGACAATGTTGTTTCCAATACAAATGATAAAAATCAATGTGTTTTCATTAGAATTAACTAAAATGTTCCTGATTTTCCGTTTATATTACCTAGGGAAGATGTACACGTAAAACCGCTCTAATCCGGCTGAAACGTCGATATATGCAATAAAAACTGAACTTCTCCCCTTTTCAATATCTTACTCAGTATTTTGACGAGAAACAAATAGTTGATTGAAAATGAAGTTTTTAAGGTTATTATCTAATCATTTTAATCATTAATCATAATTATTATGTGTTTGCATTATTTTTATCGTATATATAATGAATTAATACCAATAAACTGAAAATTCACATAAACGTGGAAAAACGACAAAATATTACCTAATTCGATGATATTTTGTTTAAATCACATAAAGGAAAAGGGGATGATAAACGTCAAAATATTGCTAAATTGGATGATTTTTCGTACGAAACAAAATGCAAGTAAACTTGCTTAAAATGCAATATTATGCGAAATTCTGAGATTTGAAGGCCAAATCACATATCGTGATACTACATGAAATAGAATCGAAATATTGGTAAAAATGAATATATTTACGTAGTATCAAACTACATGATAAACGTGAAAAAAGACACTATTTAACCATATTTGAGGATTTTAACTTCAAATCATAGAGCGAGCTTTCGTATTATTTAGATCCAAGAAAAGACATATGACAATGTTGTTTCCAATACAAATGATAAAAATCAATGTGTTTTCATTACAATTAACTAAAATGTTCCTGATTTTCCGTTCACATTACCGAGGGAAGATGTACACGTAAAACCGCTCTAATCCGGCTGAAACGTCGATATATGCAATAAAAACCAACTTCTCCCCTTTTCAATATCTTACTCAGTATTTTAACGAGAAACAAATAGATGATTGAAAATGAAGTATTTAAGGTTATTATCTAATCATTTTAATCATTAATCATAATTATTATGTGTTTGCATCATTTTTATCGTACATATAATGAATTAATACCAATAAACTGAAAATTCACATAAACGTGGAAAAACTGCAAAATATTGCCTAATTCGATGATATTTTGTTTAAATTACATAAAGGAAAAGGGGATGATAAACGTCAAAATATTGCTAAATTCGATGATTTTTCGTACGAATCAAAATGCAAGAAAACTTGCTTAAAATGCAATATTATGCGAAATTCTGAGATTTGAAGGCCAAATCAGATATCGTGATACTACATGAAATAGTATCGAAATATTGGTAAAAATTAAAATATTTACGTAATATCAAACTACATGATTAACGTGAAAAAGTCACTATTTTACCATATTTGAGGATTTTACCTTCAAATCATAGAGCGAGGTTTCGTATTATTTAGATCCAAGAAAAGACATATGACAATGTTGTTTCCAATACAAATGATAAAAATCAATGTGTTTTCATTAGAATTAACTAAAATGTTCCTGATTTTCCGTTTATATTACCTAGGGAAGATGTACACGTAAAACCGCTCTAATCCGGCTGAAACGTCGATATATGCAATAAAAACTGAACTTCTCCCCTTTTCAATATCTTACTCAGTATTTTAACGAGAAACAAATAGTTGATTGAAAATGAAGTTTTTAAGGTTATTATCGAATCATTTTAATCATTAATCATAATTATTATGTGTTTGCATTATTTTTATCGTATATATAATGAATTAATACCAATAAACTGAAAATTCACATAAACGTGGAAAAACGACAAAATATTACCTAATTCGATGATATTTTGTTTAAATCACATAAAGGAAAAGGGGATGATAAACGTCAAAATATTGCTAAATTGGATGATTTTTCGTACGAAACAAAATGCAAGTAAACTTGCTTAAAATGCAATATTATGCGAAATTCTGAGATTTGAAGGCCAAATCACATATCGTGATACTACATGAAATAGAATCGAAATATTGGTAAAAATGAATATATTTACGTAGTATCAAACTACATGATAAACGTGAAAAAGTCACTATTTAACCATATTTGAGGATTTTAACTTCAAATCATAGAGCGAGCTTTCGTATTATTTAGATCCAAGAAAAGACATATGACAATGTTGTTTCCAATACAAATGATAAAAATCAATGTGTTTTCATTACAATTAACTAAAATGTTCCTGACTTTCCGTTCACATTACCGAGGGAAGATGTACACGTAAAACCGCTCTAATCCGGCTGAAACGTCGATATATGCAATAAAAAACGAACTTCTCCCCTTTTCAATATCTTACTCAGTATTTTAACGAGAAACAAATAGATGATTGAAAATGAAGTATTTAAGGTTATTATCTAATCATTTTAATCATTAATCATAATTATTATGTGTTTGCATCATTTTTATCGTACATATAATGAATTAATACCAATAAACTGAAAATTCACATAAACGTGGAAAAACTGCCAAATATTGCCTAATTCGATGATATTTTGTTTAAATTACATAAAGGAAAAGGGGATGATAAACGTCGAAATATTGCTAAATTCGATGATTTTTCGTACGAATCAAAATGCAAGAAAACTTGCTTAAAATGCAATATTATGCGAAATTCTGAGATTTGAAGGCCAAATCAGATATCGTGATTCTACATGAAATAGTATCGAAATATTGGTAAAAATTAATATATTTACGTAATATCAAACTACATGATTAACGTGAAAAAGTCACTATTTTACCATATTTGAGGATTTTACCTTCAAATCATAGAGCGAGGTTTCGTATTATTTAGATCCAAGAAAAGACATATGACAATGTTGTTTCCAATACAAATGATAAAAATCAATGTGTTTTCATTAGAATTAACTAAAATGTTCCTGATTTTCCGTTTATATTACCTAGGGAAGATGTACACGTAAAACCGCTCTAATCCGGCTGAAACGTCGATATATGCAATAAAAACTGAACTTCTCCCCTTTTCAATATCTTACTCAGTATTTTAACGAGAAACAAATAGTTGATTGAAAATGAAATTTTTAAGGTTATTATCTAATCATTTTAATCATTAATCATAATTATTATGTGTTTGCATTATTTTTATCGTATATATAATGAATTAATACCAATAAACTGAAAATTCACATAAACGTGGAAAAACGGCAAAATATTGCCTAATTCGATGATATTTTGTTTAAGTCACATAAAGGAAAAGGGGATGATAAACGTCAAAATATTGCTAAATTGGATGATTTTTCGTACGAAACAAAATGCAAGTAAACTTGCTTAAAATGCAATATTATGCGAAATTCTGAGATTTGAAGGCCAAATCACATATCGTGATACTACATGAAATAGAATCGAAATATTGGTAAAAATGAATATATTTACGTAGTATCAAACTACATGATAAACGTGAAAAAAGTCACTATTTAACCATATTTGAGGATTTTAACTTCAAATCATAGAGCGAGCTTTCGTATTATTTAGATCCAAGAAAAGACATATGACAATGTTGTTTGCAATACAAATGATAAAAATCAATGTGTTTTCATTAGAATTAACTAAAATGTTCCTGATTTTCCGTTTATATTACCGAGGGAAGATGTACACGTAAAACCGCTCTAATCCGGCTGAAACGTCGATATATGCAATAAAAACCGAATTTCTCAACTTTTCAATATCTTACTCAGTATTTTAACGAGAAACAAATAGTTGATTGAAAATGAAGTATTTAAGGTTATTATCTAATCATTTTAATCATTAATCATAATTATTATGTGTTTGCATCATTTTTATCGTACATATAATGAAATAATACCAATAAACTGAAAATTCACATAAACGTGGAAAAACTGCAAAATATTGCCTAATTCGATGATATTTTGTTTAAATTACATAAAAGAAAAGGGGATGATAAACGTCAAAATATTGCTAAATTCGATGATTTTTCGTACGAAACAAAATGCAAGAAAACTTGCTTAAAATGCAATATTATGCGAAATTCTGAGATTTGAAGGCCAAATCAGATATCGTGATACTACATGAAATAGTATCGAAATATTGGTAAAAATTAATATATTTACGTAATATCAAACTACATGATTAACGTGAAAAAGTCACTATTTTACCATATTTGAGGATTTTACCTTCAAATCATAGAGCGAGGTTTCGTATTATTTAGATCCAAGAAAAGACATATGACAATGTTGTTTCCAATACAAATGATAAAAATCAATGTGTTTTCATTAGAATTAACTAAAATGTTCCTGATTTTCCGTTTATATTACCTAGGGAAGATGTACACGTAAAACCGCTCTAATCCGGCTGAAACGTCGATATATGCAATAAAAACTGAACTTCTCCCCTTTTCAATATCTTACTCAGTATTTTGACGAGAAACAAATAGTTGATTGAAAATGAAGTTTTTAAGGTTTTTAAGGTTTTTTGAAGTTTTATAAATATCTAATCATTTTAATCATTAATCATAATTATTATGTGTTTGCATTATTTTTATCGTATATATAATGAATTAATACCAATAAACTGAAAATTCACATAAACGTGGAAAAACGACAAAATATTACCTAATTCGATGATATTTTGTTTAAATCACATAAAGGAAAAGGGGATGATAAACGTCAAAATATTGCTAAATTGGATGATTTTTCGTACGAAACAAAATGCAAGTAAACTTGCTTAAAATGCAATATTATGCGAAATTCTGAGATTTGAAGGCCAAATCACATATCGTGATACTACATGAAATAGAATCGAAATATTGGTAAAAATGAATATATTTACGTAGTATCAAACTACATGATAAACGTGAAAAAAGTCACTATTTAACCATATTTGAGGATTTTAACTTCAAATCATAGAGCGAGCTTTCGTATTATTTAGATCCAAGAAAAGACATATGACAATGTTGTTTCCAATACAAATGATAAAAATCAATGTGTTTTCATTACAATTAACTAAAATGTTCCTGATTTTCCGTTCACATTACCGAGGGAAGATGTACACGTAAAACCGCTCTAATCCGGCTGAAACGTCGATATATGCAATAAAAAACGAACTTCTCCCCTTTTCAATATCTTACTCAGTATTTTAACGAGAAACAAATAGATGATTGAAAATGAAGTATTTAAGGTTATTATCTAATCATTTTAATCATTAATCATAATTATTATGTGTTTGCATCATTTTTATCGTACATATAATGAATTAATACCAATAAACTGAAAATTCACATAAACGTGGAAAAACTGCAAAATATTGCCTAATTCGATGATATTTTGTTTAAATTACATAAAGGAAAAGGGGATGATAAACGTCAAAATATTGCTAAATTCGATGATTTTTCGTACGAATCAAAATGCAAGAAAACTTGCTTAAAATGCAATATTATGCGAAATTCTGAGATTTGAAGGCCAAATCAGATATCGTGATACTACATGAAATAGTATCGAAATATTGGTAAAAATTAAAATATTTACGTAATATCAAACTACATGATTAACGTGAAAAAGTCACTATTTTACCATATTTGAGGATTTTACCTTCAAATCATAGAGCGAGGTTTCGTATTATTTAGATCCAAGAAAAGACATATGACAATGTTGTTTCCAATACAAATGATAAAAATCAATGTGTTTTCATTAGAATTAACTAAAATGTTCCTGATTTTCCGTTTATATTACCTAGGGAAGATGTACACGTAAAACCGCTCTAATCCGGCTGAAACGTCGATATATGCAATAAAAACTGAACTTCTCCCCTTTTCAATATCTTACTCAGTATTTTAACGAGAAACAAATAGTTGATTGAAAATGAAGTTTTTAAGGTTATTATCGAATCATTTTAATCATTAATCATAATTATTATGTGTTTGCATTATTTTTATCGTATATATAATGAATTAATACCAATAAACTGAAAATTCACATAAACGTGGAAAAACGACAAAATATTACCTAATTCGATGATATTTTGTTTAAATCACATAAAGGAAAAGGGGATGATAAACGTCAAAATATTGCTAAATTGGATGATTTTTCGTACGAAACAAAATGCAAGTAAACTTGCTTAAAATGCAATATTATGCGAAATTCTGAGATTTGAAGGCCAAATCACATATCGTGATACTACATGAAATAGAATCGAAATATTGGTAAAAATGAATATATTTACGTAGTATCAAACTACATGATAAACGTGAAAAAAGTCACTATTTAACCATATTTGAGGATTTTAACTTCAAATCATAGAGCGAGCTTTCGTATTATTTAGATCCAAGAAAAGACATATGACAATGTTGTTTCCAATACAAATGATAAAAATCAATGTGTTTTCATTACAATTAACTAAAATGTTCCTGACTTTCCGTTCACATTACCGAGGGAAGATGTACACGTAAAACCGCTCTAATCCGGCTGAAACGTCGATATATGCAATAAAAAACGAACTTCTCCCCTTTTCAATATCTTACTCAGTATTTTAACGAGAAACAAATAGATGATTGAAAATGAAGTATTTAAGGTTATTATCTAATCATTTTAATCATTAATCATAATTATTATGTGTTTGCATCATTTTTATCGTACATATAATGAATTAATACCAATAAACTGAAAATTCACATAAACGTGGAAAAACTGCCAAATATTGCCTAATTCGATGATATTTTGTTTAAATTACATAAAGGAAAAGGGGATGATAAACGTCGAAATATTGCTAAATTCGATGATTTTTCGTACGAATCAAAATGCAAGAAAACTTGCTTAAAATGCAATATTATGCGAAATTCTGAGATTTGAAGGCCAAATCAGATATCGTGATTCTACATGAAATAGTATCGAAATATTGGTAAAAATTAATATATTTACGTAATATCAAACTACATGATTAACGTGAAAAAGTCACTATTTTACCATATTTGAGGATTTTACCTTCAAATCATAGAGCGAGGTTTCGTATTATTTAGATCCAAGAAAAGACATATGACAATGTTGTTTCCAATACAAATGATAAAAATCAATGTGTTTTCATTAGAATTAACTAAAATGTTCCTGATTTTCCGTTTATATTACCTAGGGAAGATGTACACGTAAAACCGCTCTAATCCGGCTGAAACGTCGATATATGCAATAAAAACTGAACTTCTCCCCTTTTCAATATCTTACTCAGTATTTTAACGAGAAACAAATAGTTGATTGAAAATGAAATTTTTAAGGTTATTATCTAATCATTTTAATCATTAATCATAATTATTATGTGTTTGCATTATTTTTATCGTATATATAATGAATTAATACCAATAAACTGAAAATTCACATAAACGTGGAAAAACGGCAAAATATTGCCTAATTCGATGATATTTTGTTTAAGTCACATAAAGGAAAAGGGGATGATAAACGTCAAAATATTGCTAAATTGGATGATTTTTCGTACGAAACAAAATGCAAGTAAACTTGCTTAAAATGCAATATTATGCGAAATTCTGAGATTTGAAGGCCAAATCACATATCGTGATACTACATGAAATAGAATCGAAATATTGGTAAAAATGAATATATTTACGTAGTATCAAACTACATGATAAACGTGAAAAAAGTCACTATTTAACCATATTTGAGGATTTTAACTTCAAATCATAGAGCGAGCTTTCGTATTATTTAGATCCAAGAAAAGACATATGACAATGTTGTTTGCAATACAAATGATAAAAATCAATGTGTTTTCATTAGAATTAACTAAAATGTTCCTGATTTTCCGTTTATATTACCGAGGGAAGATGTACACGTAAAACCGCTCTAATCCGGCTGAAACGTCGATATATGCAATAAAAACCGAATTTCTCAACTTTTCAATATCTTACTCAGTATTTTAACGAGAAACAAATAGTTGATTGAAAATGAAGTATTTAAGGTTATTATCTAATCATTTTAATCATTAATCATAATTATTATGTGTTTGCATCATTTTTATCGTACATATAATGAAATAATACCAATAAACTGAAAATTCACATAAACGTGGAAAAACTGCAAAATATTGCCTAATTCGATGATATTTTGTTTAAATTACATAAAGGAAAAGGGGATGATAAACGTCAAAATATTGCTAAATTCGATGATTTTTCGTACGAAACAAAATGCAAGAAAACTTGCTTAAAATGCAATATTATGCGAAATTCTGAGATTTGAAGGCCAAATCAGATATCGTGATACTACATGAAATAGTATCGAAATATTGGTAAAAATTAATATATTTACGTAATATCAAACTACATGATTAACGTGAAAAAGTCACTATTTTACCATATTTGAGGATTTTACCTTCAAATCATAGAGCGAGGTTTCGTATTATTTAGATCCAAGAAAAGACATATGACAATGTTGTTTCCAATACAAATGATAAAAATCAATGTGTTTTCATTAGAATTAACTAAAATGTTCCTGATTTTCCGTTTATATTACCTAGGGAAGATGTACACGTAAAACCGCTCTAATCCGGCTGAAACGTCGATATATGCAATAAAAACTGAACTTCTCCCCTTTTCAATATCTTACTCAGTATTTTGACGAGAAACAAATAGTTGATTGAAAATGAAGTTTTTAAGGTTTTTAAGGTTTTTGAAGTTTTATAAATATCTAATCATTTTAATCATTAATCATAATTATTATGTGTTTGCATTATTTTTATCGTATATATAATGAATTAATACCAATAAACTGAAAATTCACATAAACGTGGAAAAACGACAAAATATTACCTAATTCGATGATATTTTGTTTAAATCACATAAAGGAAAAGGGGATGATAAACGTCAAAATATTGCTAAATTGGATGATTTTTCGTACGAAACAAAATGCAAGTAAACTTGCTTAAAATGCAATATTATGCGAAATTCTGAGATTTGAAGGCCAAATCACATATCGTGATACTACATGAAATAGAATCGAAATATTGGTAAAAATGAATATATTTACGTAGTATCAAACTACATGATAAACGTGAAAAAAGTCACTATTTAACCATATTTGAGGATTTTAACTTCAAATCATAGAGCGAGCTTTCGTATTATTTAGATCCAAGAAAAGACATATGACAATGTTGTTTCCAATACAAATGATAAAAATCAATGTGTTTTCATTACAATTAACTAAAATGTTCCTGATTTTCCGTTCACATTACCGAGGGAAGATGTACACGTAAAACCGCTCTAATCCGGCTGAAACGTCGATATATGCAATAAAAAACGAACTTCTCCCCTTTTCAATATCTTACTCAGTATTTTAACGAGAAACAAATAGATGATTGAAAATGAAGTATTTAAGGTTATTATCTAATCATTTTAATCATTAATCATAATTATTATGTGTTTGCATCATTTTTATCGTACATATAATGAATTAATACCAATAAACTGAAAATTCACATAAACGTGGAAAAACTGCAAAATATTGCCTAATTCGATGATATTTTGTTTAAATTACATAAAGGAAAAGGGGATGATAAACGTCAAAATATTGCTAAATTCGATGATTTTTCGTACGAATCAAAATGCAAGAAAACTTGCTTAAAATGCAATATTATGCGAAATTCTGAGATTTGAAGGCCAAATCAGATATCGTGATACTACATGAAATAGTATCGAAATATTGGTAAAAATTAAAATATTTACGTAATATCAAACTACATGATTAACGTGAAAAAGTCACTATTTTACCATATTTGAGGATTTTACCTTCAAATCATAGAGCGAGGTTTCGTATTATTTAGATCCAAGAAAAGACATATGACAATGTTGTTTCCAATACAAATGATAAAAATCAATGTGTTTTCATTAGAATTAACTAAAATGTTCCTGATTTTCCGTTTATATTACCTAGGGAAGATGTACACGTAAAACCGCTCTAATCCGGCTGAAACGTCGATATATGCAATAAAAACTGAACTTCTCCCCTTTTCAATATCTTACTCAGTATTTTAACGAGAAACAAATAGTTGATTGAAAATGAAGTTTTTAAGGTTATTATCGAATCATTTTAATCATTAATCATAATTATTATGTGTTTGCATTATTTTTATCGTATATATAATGAATTAATACCAATAAACTGAAAATTCACATAAACGTGGAAAAACGACAAAATATTACCTAATTCGATGATATTTTGTTTAAATCACATAAAGGAAAAGGGGATGATAAACGTCAAAATATTGCTAAATTGGATGATTTTTCGTACGAAACAAAATGCAAGTAAACTTGCTTAAAATGCAATATTATGCGAAATTCTGAGATTTGAAGGCCAAATCACATATCGTGATACTACATGAAATAGAATCGAAATATTGGTAAAAATGAATATATTTACGTAGTATCAAACTACATGATAAACGTGAAAAAAGTCACTATTTAACCATATTTGAGGATTTTAACTTCAAATCATAGAGCGAGCTTTCGTATTATTTAGATCCAAGAAAAGACATATGACAATGTTGTTTCCAATACAAATGATAAAAATCAATGTGTTTTCATTACAATTAACTAAAATGTTCCTGACTTTCCGTTCACATTACCGAGGGAAGATGTACACGTAAAACCGCTCTAATCCGGCTGAAACGTCGATATATGCAATAAAAAACGAACTTCTCCCCTTTTCAATATCTTACTCAGTATTTTAACGAGAAACAAATAGATGATTGAAAATGAAGTATTTAAGGTTATTATCTAATCATTTTAATCATTAATCATAATTATTATGTGTTTGCATCATTTTTATCGTACATATAATGAATTAATACCAATAAACTGAAAATTCACATAAACGTGGAAAAACTGCCAAATATTGCCTAATTCGATGATATTTTGTTTAAATTACATAAAGGAAAAGGGGATGATAAACGTCGAAATATTGCTAAATTCGATGATTTTTCGTACGAATCAAAATGCAAGAAAACTTGCTTAAAATGCAATATTATGCGATTTCTGAGATTTGAAGGCCAAATCAGATATCGTGATTCTACATGAAATAGTATCGAAATATTGGTAAAAATTAATATATTTACGTAATATCAAACTACATGATTAACGTGAAAAAGTCACTATTTTACCATATTTGAGGATTTTACCTTCAAATCATAGAGCGAGGTTTCGTATTATTTAGATCCAAGAAAAGACATATGACAATGTTGTTTCCAATACAAATGATAAAAATCAATGTGTTTTCATTAGAATTAACTAAAATGTTCCTGATTTTCCGTTTATATTACCTAGGGAAGATGTACACGTAAAACCGCTCTAATCCGGCTGAAACGTCGATATATGCAATAAAAACTGAACTTCTCCCCTTTTCAATATCTTACTCAGTATTTTAACGAGAAACAAATAGTTGATTGAAAATGAAGTTTTTAAGGTTATTATCGAATCATTTTAATCATTAATCATAATTATTATGAGTTTGCATTATTTTTATCGTATATATAATGAATTAATACCAATAAACTGAAAATTCACATAAACGTGGAAAAACGACAAAATATTACCTAATTCGATGATATTTTGTTTAAATCACATAAAGGAAAAGGGGATGATAAACGTCAAAATATTGCTAAATTGGATGATTTTTCGTACGAAACAAAATGCAAGTAAACTTGCTTAAAATGCAATATTATGCGAAATTCTGAGATTTGAAGGCCAAATCACATATCGTGATACTACATGAAATAGAATCGAAATATTGGTAAAAATGAATATATTTACGTAGTATCAAACTACATGATAAACGTGAAAAAAGTCACTATTTAACCATATTTGAGGATTTTAACTTCAAATCATAGAGCGAGCTTTCGTATTATTTAGATCCAAGAAAAGACATATGACAATGTTGTTTCCAATACAAATGATAAAAATCAATGTGTTTTAATTACAATTAACTAAAATGTTCCTGACTTTCCGTTCACATTACCGAGGGAAGATGTACACGTAAAACCGCTCTAATCCGGCTGAAACGTCGATATATGCAATAAAAAACGAACTTCTCCCCTTTTCAATATCTTACTCAGTATTTTAACGAGAAACAAATAGATGATTGAAAATGAAGTATTTAAGGTTATTATCTAATCATTTTAATCATTAATCATAATTATTATGTGTTTGCATCATTTTTATCGTACATATAATGAATTAATACCAATAAACTGAAAATTCACATAAACGTGGAAAAACTGCCAAATATTGCCTAATTCGATGATATTTTGTTTAAATTACATAAAGGAAAAGGGGATGATAAACGTCGAAATATTGCTAAATTCGATGATTTTTCGTACGAATCAAAATGCAAGAAAACTTGCTTAAAATGCAATATTATGCGAATTTCTGAGATTTGAAGGCCAAATCAGATATCGTGATTCTACATGAAATAGTATCGAAATATTGGTAAAAATTAATATATTTACGTAATATCAAACTACATGATTAACGTGAAAAAGTCACTATTTTACCATATTTGAGGATTTTACCTTCAAATCATAGAGCGAGGTTTCGTATTATTTAGATCCAAGAAAAGACATATGACAATGTTGTTTCCAATACAAATGATAAAAATCAATGTGTTTTCATTAGAATTAACTAAAATGTTCCTGATTTTCCGTTTATATTACCTAGGGAAGATGTACACGTAAAACCGCTCTAATCCGGCTGAAACGTCGATATATGCAATAAAAACTGAACTTCTCCCCTTTTCAATATCTTACTCAGTATTTTAACGAGAAACAAATAGTTGATTGAAAATGAAATTTTTAAGGTTATTATCTAATCATTTTAATCATTAATCATAATTATTATGTGTTTGCATTATTTTTATCGTATATATAATGAATTAATACCAATAAACTGAAAATTCACATAAACGTGGAAAAACGGCAAAATATTGCCTAATTCGATGATATTTTGTTTAAGTCACATAAAGGAAAAGGGGATGATAAACGTCAAAATATTGCTAAATTGGATGATTTTTCGTACGAAACAAAATGCAAGTAAACTTGCTTAAAATGCAATATTATGCGAAATTCTGAGATTTGAAGGCCAAATCACATATCGTGATACTACATGAAATAGAATCGAAATATTGGTAAAAATGAATATATTTACGTAGTATCAAACTACATGATAAACGTGAAAAAAGTCACTATTTAACCATATTTGAGGATTTTAACTTCAAATCATAGAGCGAGCTTTCGTATTATTTAGATCCAAGAAAAGACATATGACAATGTTGTTTGCAATACAAATGATAAAAATCAATGTGTTTTCATTAGAATTAACTAAAATGTTCCTGATTTTCCGTTTATATTACCGAGGGAAGATGTACACGTAAAACCGCTCTAATCCGGCTGAAACGTCGATATATGCAATAAAAACCGAATTTCTCAACTTTTCAATATCTTACTCAGTATTTTAACGAGAAACAAATAGTTGATTGAAAATGAAGTATTTAAGGTTATTATCTATTCATTTTAATCATTAATCATAATTATTATGTGTTTGCATCATTTTTATCGTACATATAATGAAATAATACCAATAAACTGAAAATTCACATAAACGTGGAAAAACTGCAAAATATTGCCTAATTCGATGATATTTTGTTTAAATTATATAAAGGAAAAGGGGATGATAAACGTCAAAATATTGCTAAATTCGATGATTTTTCGTACGAAACAAAATGCAAGAAAACTTGCTTAAAATGCAATATTATGCGAAATTCTGAGATTTGAAGGCCAAATCAGATATCGTGATACTACATGAAATAGTATCGAAATATTGGTAAAAATTAATATATTTACGTAATATGAGGATTTTATTTAAACATGATTAACGTGAAAAAGTCACTATTTTACCATATTTGAGGATTTTACCTTCAAATCATAGAGCGAGGTTTCGTATTATTTAGATCCAAGAAAAGACATATGACAATGTTGTTTCCAATACAAATGATAAAAATCAATGTGTTTTCATTAGAATTAACTAAAATGTTCCTGATTTTCCGTTTATATTACCTAGGGAAGATGTACACGTAAAACCGCTCTAATCCGGCTGAAACGTCGATATATGCAATAAAAACTGAACTTCTCCCCTTTTCAATATCTTACTCAGTATTTTGACGAGAAACAAATAGTTGATTGAAAATGAAGTTTTTAAGGTTATTATCTAATCATTTTAATCATTAATCATAATTATTATGTGTTTGCATTATTTTTATCGTATATATAATGAATTAATACCAATAAACTGAAAATTCACATAAACGTGGAAAAACGACAAAATATTACCTAATTCGATGATATTTTGTTTAAATCACATAAAGGAAAAGGGGATGATAAACGTCAAAATATTGCTAAATTCGATGATTTTTCGTACGAATCAAAATGCAAGAAAACTTGCTTAAAATGCAATATTATGCGAAATTCTGAGATTTGAAGGCCAAATCAGATATCGTGATACTACATGAAATAGTATCGAAATATTGGTAAAAATTAAAATATTTACGTAATATCAAACTACATGATTAACGTGAAAAAGTCACTATTTTACCATATTTGAGGATTTTGCCTTCAAATCATAGAGCGAGGTTTCGTATTATTTAGATCCAAGAAAAGACATATGACAATGTTGTTTCCAACACAAATGATAAAAATCAATGTGTTTTCATTAGAATTAACTAAAATGTTCCTGATTTTCCGTTTATATTACCTAGGGAAGATGTACACGTAAAACCGCTCTAATCCGGCTGAAACGTCGATATATGCAATAAAAACTGAACTTCTCCCCTTTTCAATATCTTACTCAGTATTTTAACGAGAAACAAATAGTTGATTGAAAATGAAGTTTTTAAGGTTATTATCGAATCATTTTAATCATTAATCATAATTATTATGTGTTTGCATTATTTTTATCGTATATATAATGAATTAATACCAATAAACTGAAAATTCACATAAACGTGGAAAAACGACAAAATATTACCTAATTCGATGATATTTTGTTTAAATCACATAAAGGAAAAGGGGATGATAAACGTCAAAATATTGCTAAATTGGATGATTTTTCGTACGAAACAAAATGCAAGTAAACTTGCTTAAAATGCAATATTATGCGAAATTCTGAGATTTGAAGGCCAAATCACATATCGTGATACTACATGAAATAGAATCGAAATATTGGTAAAAATGAATATATTTACGTAGTATCAAACTACATGATAAACGTGAAAAAAGTCACTATTTAACCATATTTGAGGATTTTAACTTCAAATCATAGAGCGAGCTTTCGTATTATTTAGATCCAAGAAAAGACATATGACAATGTTGTTTCCAATACAAATGATAAAAATCAATGTGTTTTCATTACAATTAACTAAAATGTTCCTGACTTTCCGTTCACATTACCGAGGGAAGATGTACACGTAAAACCGCTCTAATCCGGCTGAAACGTCGATATATGCAATAAAAAACGAACTTCTCCCCTTTTCAATATCTTACTCAGTATTTTAACGAGAAACAAATAGATGATTGAAAATGAAGTATTTAAGGTTATTATCTAATCATTTTAATCATTAATCATAATTATTATGTGTTTGCATCATTTTTATCGTACATATAATGAATTAATACCAATAAACTGAAAATTCACATAAACGTGGAAAAACTGCCAAATATTGCCTAATTCGATGATATTTTGTTTAAGTCACATAAAGGAAAAGGGGATGATAAACGTCAAAATATTGCTAAATTGGATGATTTTTCGTACGAAACAAAATGCAAGTAAACTTGCTTAAAATGCAATATTATGCGAAATTCTGAGATTTGAAGGCCAAATCACATATCGTGATACTACATGAAATAGAATCGAAATATTGGTAAAAATGAATATATTTACGTAGTATCAAACTACATGATAAACGTGAAAAAAGTCACTATTTAACCATATTTGAGGATTTTAACTTCAAATCATAGAGCGAGCTTTCGTATTATTTAGATCCAAGAAAAGACATATGACAATGTTGTTTGCAATACAAATGATAAAAATCAATGTGTTTTCATTAGAATTAACTAAAATGTTCCAGATTTTCCGTTTATATTACCTAGGGAAGATGTACACGTAAAACCGCTCTAATCCGGCTGAAACGTCGATATATGCAATAAAAACCGAATTTCTCAACTTTTCAATATCTTACTCAGTATTTTAACGAGAAACAAATAGTTGATTGAAAATGAAGTATTTAAGGTTATTATCTAATCATTTTAATCATTAATCATAATTATTATGTGTTTGCATCATTTTTATCGTACATATAATGAAATAATACCAATAAACTGAAAATTCACATAAACGTGGAAAAACTGCAAAATATTGCCTAATTCGATGATATTTTGTTTAAATTACATAAAGGAAAAGGGGATGATAAACGTCAAAATATTGCTAAATTCGATGATTTTTCGTACGAAACAAAATGCAAGAAAACTTGCTTAAAATGCAATATTATGCGAAATTCTGAGATTTGAAGGCCAAATCAGATATCGTGATACTACATGAAATAGTATCGAAATATTGGTAAAAATTAATATATTTACGTAATATCAAACTACATGATTAACGTGAAAAAGTCACTATTTTACCATATTTGAGGATTTTACCTTCAAATCATAGAGCGAGGTTTCGTATTATTTAGATCCAAGAAAAGACATATGACAATGTTGTTTCCAATACAAATGATAAAAATCAATGTGTTTTCATTAGAATTAACTAAAATGTTCCTGATTTTCCGTTCACATTACCGAGGGAAGATGTACACGTAAAACCGCTCTAATCCGGCTGAAACGTCGATATATGCAATAAAAAACGAACTTCTCCCCTTTTCAATATCTTACTCAGTATTTTAACGAGAAACAAATAGATGATTGAAAATGAAGTATTTAAGGTTATTATCTAATCATTTTAATCATTAATCATAATTATTATGTGTTTGCATCATTTTTATCGTACATATAATGAATTAATACCAATAAACTGAAAATTCACATAAACGTGGAAAAACTGCCAAATATTGCCTAATTCGATGATATTTTGTTTAAATTACATAAAGGAAAAGGGGATGATAAACGTCGAAATATTGCTAAATTCGATGATTTTTCGTACGAATCAAAATGCAAGAAAACTTGCTTAAAATGCAATATTATGCGATTTTCTGAGATTTGAAGGCCAAATCAGATATCGTGATTCTACATGAAATAGTATCGAAATATTGGTAAAAATTAATATATTTACGTAATATCAAACTACATGATTAACGTGAAAAAGTCACTATTTTACCATATTTGAGGATTTTACCTTCAAATCATAGAGCGAGGTTTCGTATTATTTAGATCCAAGAAAAGACATATGACAATGTTGTTTCCAATACAAATGATAAAAATCAATGTGTTTTCATTAGAATTAACTAAAATGTTCCTGATTTTCCGTTTATATTACCTAGGGAAGATGTACACGTAAAACCGCTCTAATCCGGCTGAAACGTCGATATATGCAATAAAAACTGAACTTCTCCCCTTTTCAATATCTTACTCAGTATTTTAACGAGAAACAAATAGTTGATTGAAAATGAAATTTTTAAGGTTATTATCTAATCATTTTAATCATTAATCATAATTATTATGTGTTTGCATTATTTTTATCGTATATATAATGAATTAATACCAATAAACTGAAAATTCACATAAACGTGGAAAAACGGCAAAATATTGCCTAATTCGATGATATTTTGTTTAAGTCACATAAAGGAAAAGGGGATGATAAACGTCAAAATATTGCTAAATTGGATGATTTTTCGTACGAAACAAAATGCAAGTAAACTTGCTTAAAATGCAATATTATGCGAAATTCTGAGATTTGAAGGCCAAATCACATATCGTGATACTACATGAAATAGAATCGAAATATTGGTAAAAATGAATATATTTACGTAGTATCAAACTACATGATAAACGTGAAAAAAGTCACTATTTAACCATATTTGAGGATTTTAACTTCAAATCATAGAGCGAGCTTTCGTATTATTTAGATCCAAGAAAAGACATATGACAATGTTGTTTGCAATACAAATGATAAAAATCAATGTGTTTTCATTAGAATTAACTAAAATGTTCCTGATTTTCCGTTTATATTACCGAGGGAAGATGTACACGTAAAACCGCTCTAATCCGGCTGAAACGTCGATATATGCAATAAAAACCGAATTTCTCAACTTTTCAATATCTTACTCAGTATTTTAACGAGAAACAAATAGTTGATTGAAAATGAAGTATTTAAGGTTATTATCTATTCATTTTAATCATTAATCATAATTATTATGTGTTTGCATCATTTTTATCGTACATATAATGAAATAATACCAATAAACTGAAAATTCACATAAACGTGGAAAAACTGCAAAATATTGCCTAATTCGATGATATTTTGTTTAAATTATATAAAGGAAAAGGGGATGATAAACGTCAAAATATTGCTAAATTCGATGATTTTTCGTACGAAACAAAATGCAAGAAAACTTGCTTAAAATGCAATATTATGCGAAATTCTGAGATTTGAAGGCCAAATCAGATATCGTGATACTACATGAAATAGTATCGAAATATTGGTAAAAATTAATATATTTACGTAATATGAGGATTTTATTTAAACATGATTAACGTGAAAAAGTCACTATTTTACCATATTTGAGGATTTTACCTTCAAATCATAGAGCGAGGTTTCGTATTATTTAGATCCAAGAAAAGACATATGACAATGTTGTTTCCAATACAAATGATAAAAATCAATGTGTTTTCATTAGAATTAACTAAAATGTTCCTGATTTTCCGTTTATATTACCTAGGGAAGATGTACACGTAAAACCGCTCTAATCCGGCTGAAACGTCGATATATGCAATAAAAACTGAACTTCTCCCCTTTTCAATATCTTACTCAGTATTTTGACGAGAAACAAATAGTTGATTGAAAATGAAGTTTTTAAGGTTATTATCTAATCATTTTAATCATTAATCATAATTATTATGTGTTTGCATTATTTTTATCGTATATATAATGAATTAATACCAATAAACTGAAAATTCACATAAACGTGGAAAAACGACAAAATATTACCTAATTCGATGATATTTTGTTTAAATCACATAAAGGAAAAGGGGATGATAAACGTCAAAATATTGCTAAATTCGATGATTTTTCGTACGAATCAAAATGCAAGAAAACTTGCTTAAAATGCAATATTATGCGAAATTCTGAGATTTGAAGGCCAAATCAGATATCGTGATACTACATGAAATAGTATCGAAATATTGGTAAAAATTAAAATATTTACGTAATATCAAACTACATGATTAACGTGAAAAAGTCACTATTTTACCATATTTGAGGATTTTGCCTTCAAATCATAGAGCGAGGTTTCGTATTATTTAGATCCAAGAAAAGACATATGACAATGTTGTTTCCAACACAAATGATAAAAATCAATGTGTTTTCATTAGAATTAACTAAAATGTTCCTGATTTTCCGTTTATATTACCTAGGGAAGATGTACACGTAAAACCGCTCTAATCCGGCTGAAACGTCGATATATGCAATAAAAACTGAACTTCTCCCCTTTTCAATATCTTACTCAGTATTTTAACGAGAAACAAATAGTTGATTGAAAATGAAGTTTTTAAGGTTATTATCGAATCATTTTAATCATTAATCATAATTATTATGTGTTTGCATTATTTTTATCGTATATATAATGAATTAATACCAATAAACTGAAAATTCACATAAACGTGGAAAAACGACAAAATATTACCTAATTCGATGATATTTTGTTTAAATCACATAAAGGAAAAGGGGATGATAAACGTCAAAATATTGCTAAATTGGATGATTTTTCGTACGAAACAAAATGCAAGTAAACTTGCTTAAAATGCAATATTATGCGAAATTCTGAGATTTGAAGGCCAAATCACATATCGTGATACTACATGAAATAGAATCGAAATATTGGTAAAAATGAATATATTTACGTAGTATCAAACTACATGATAAACGTGAAAAAAGTCACTATTTAACCATATTTGAGGATTTTAACTTCAAATCATAGAGCGAGCTTTCGTATTATTTAGATCCAAGAAAAGACATATGACAATGTTGTTTCCAATACAAATGATAAAAATCAATGTGTTTTCATTACAATTAACTAAAATGTTCCTGACTTTCCGTTCACATTACCGAGGGAAGATGTACACGTAAAACCGCTCTAATCCGGCTGAAACGTCGATATATGCAATAAAAAACGAACTTCTCCCCTTTTCAATATCTTACTCAGTATTTTAACGAGAAACAAATAGATGATTGAAAATGAAGTATTTAAGGTTATTATCTAATCATTTTAATCATTAATCATAATTATTATGTGTTTGCATCATTTTTATCGTACATATAATGAATTAATACCAATAAACTGAAAATTCACATAAACGTGGAAAAACTGCCAAATATTGCCTAATTCGATGATATTTTGTTTAAGTCACATAAAGGAAAAGGGGATGATAAACGTCAAAATATTGCTAAATTGGATGATTTTTCGTACGAAACAAAATGCAAGTAAACTTGCTTAAAATGCAATATTATGCGAAATTCTGAGATTTGAAGGCCAAATCACATATCGTGATACTACATGAAATAGAATCGAAATATTGGTAAAAATGAATATATTTACGTAGTATCAAACTACATGATAAACGTGAAAAAAGTCACTATTTAACCATATTTGAGGATTTTAACTTCAAATCATAGAGCGAGCTTTCGTATTATTTAGATCCAAGAAAAGACATATGACAATGTTGTTTGCAATACAAATGATAAAAATCAATGTGTTTTCATTAGAATTAACTAAAATGTTCCAGATTTTCCGTTTATATTACCTAGGGAAGATGTACACGTAAAACCGCTCTAATCCGGCTGAAACGTCGATATATGCAATAAAAACCGAATTTCTCAACTTTTCAATATCTTACTCAGTATTTTAACGAGAAACAAATAGTTGATTGAAAATGAAGTATTTAAGGTTATTATCTAATCATTTTAATCATTAATCATAATTATTATGTGTTTGCATCATTTTTATCGTACATATAATGAAATAATACCAATAAACTGAAAATTCACATAAACGTGGAAAAACTGCAAAATATTGCCTAATTCGATGATATTTTGTTTAAATTACATAAAGGAAAAGGGGATGATAAACGTCAAAATATTGCTAAATTCGATGATTTTTCGTACGAAACAAAATGCAAGAAAACTTGCTTAAAATGCAATATTATGCGAAATTCTGAGATTTGAAGGCCAAATCAGATATCGTGATACTACATGAAATAGTATCGAAATATTGGTAAAAATTAATATATTTACGTAATATCAAACTACATGATTAACGTGAAAAAGTCACTATTTTACCATATTTGAGGATTTTACCTTCAAATCATAGAGCGAGGTTTCGTATTATTTAGATCCAAGAAAAGACATATGACAATGTTGTTTCCAATACAAATGATAAAAATCAATGTGTTTTCATTAGAATTAACTAAAATGTTCCTGATTTTCCGTTCACATTACCGAGGGAAGATGTACACGTAAAACCGCTCTAATCCGGCTGAAACGTCGATATATGCAATAAAAAACGAACTTCTCCCCTTTTCAATATCTTACTCAGTATTTTAACGAGAAACAAATAGATGATTGAAAATGAAGTATTTAAGGTTATTATCTAATCATTTTAATCATTAATCATAATTATTATGTGTTTGCATCATTTTTATCGTACATATAATGAATTAATACCAATAAACTGAAAATTCACATAAACGTGGAAAAACTGCCAAATATTGCCTAATTCGATGATATTTTGTTTAAATTACATAAAGGAAAAGGGGATGATAAACGTCAAAATATTGCTAAATTCGATGATTTTTCGTACGAAACAAAATGCAAGAAAACTTGCTTAAAATGCAATATTATGCGAAATTCTGAGATTTGAAGGCCAAATCACATATCGTGATACTACATGAAATAGAATCGAAATATTGGTAAAAATGAATATATTTACGTAGTATCAAACTACATGATTAACGTGAAAAAGTCACTATTTTACCATGTATGAGGATTTTACCTTCAAATCATAGAGCGAGGTTTCGTATTATTTATATATAAGAAAAAACATATGACAATGTTGTTTCCAATACAAATGATAAAAATCAATGTGTTTTCATTACAATTAACTAAAATGTTCCTGATTTTCCGTTTATATTACCGAGGGAAGATGTACACGTAAAACCGCTCTAATCCGGCTGAAACGTCGATATATGCAATAAAAACCGAACTTCTCCCCTTTTCAATATCTTACTCAGTATTTTAACGAGAAACAAATAGATGATTGAAAATGAAGTATTTAAGGTTATTATCTAATCAATTATGTGTTTGCATCATTTTTATCGTATATAAATTAATTAATACCCATAGACTTTAAATTTACAAAAACGTGGAAAACGGCAAAATATTGCCTAATTCAATGATATTTTGTTTAAGTCACATAAAGGAAAAGGGGATGATAAACGGCAAAATATTGCCAAATTCGACGATTTTTCGTACGAAACAAAATGCAAGAAAACTTGCTTAAAATGCAATATTATGCGAAATTCTGAGATTTGAAGGCCAAATCACATATCGTGATACTACATGAAATAGAATCGAAATATTGGTAAAAATTTATATATTTACGTAGTATCAAACTACATGATAAACGTGAAAAAAGTCACTATTTAACCATATTTGAGGATTTTAACTTCAAATCATTGAGCGAGCTTTCGTATTATTTAGATCCAAGAAAAGACATATGACAATGTTGTTTCCAATACAAATGATAAAAATCAATGTGTTTTCATTAGAATTAACTAAAATGTTCCTGATTTTCCGTTTATATTACCGAGGGAAGATGTACACGTAAAACCGCTCTAATCCGGCTGAAACGTCGATATATGCAATAAAAACCGAACTTCTCCCCTTTTAAATATCTTACTCAGTATATTAACGAGAAACAAATAGTTGATTGAAAATGAAGTATTTAAGGTTATTATCTAATCATTTTAATCATTTATCATAATTATTATGTGTTTGCATAATTTTTATCGAATATATAATGAATTAATACTAATAAACTTAAAATTCACATAAACGTGGAAAAACGGCAAAATATTGCCTAATTCGATGATATTTTGTTTAAATCACATAAAGGAAAAGGGGATGATAAACGTCAAAATATTGCTAAATTCGATGATTTTTCGTACGAAACAAAATGCAAGAAAACTTGCTTAAAATGCAATATTATGCGAAATTCTGAGTTTTGAAGGCCAAATCACATATCGTGATACTACATGAAATAGTATCGAAATCTTGGTAAAAATGAATATATTTACGTAATATCAAACTACATGATTAACGTGAAAAAGTCACTATTTTACCATATATGAGGATTTTACCTTCAAATCATAGAGCGAGGTTTCGTATTATTTAGATCCAAGAAAAGACATATGACAATGTTGTTTGCAATACAAATGATAAAAATCAATGTGTTTTCATTACAATTAACTAAAATGTTCCTGATTTTGCGTTTATATTACCGAGGGAAGATGTACACGTAAAACCGCTCTAATCCGGCTGAAACGTCGATATATGCAATAAAAACCGAATTTCTCCCCTTTTCAATATCTTACTCAGTATTTTAACGAGAAACAAGTAGATGATTGAAAATGAAGTATTTAAGGTTATTATCTAATCAATTATGTGTTTGCATAATTTTTATCGTATATATATGAATTAATACCCATAGACTGAAAATTCACAAAAACGTGGAAAAACGGCAAAATATTGCCTAATTCGATGATATTTTGTTTAAGTCACATAAAGGAAAAAAGGATGATAAACGTCAAAATATTGCTAAATTCGATGATTTTTCGTACGAAACAAAATGCAAGAAAACTTGCTTAAAATGCAATATTATGCAAAATTCTGAGATTTGAAGGCCAAATCACATATCGTGATACTACATGAAATAGAATCGAAATATTGGTAAAAATGAATATATTTACGTAGTATCAAACTACATGAAAAACGTGAAAAAAGTCACTATTTAACCATATTTGAAGATTTTAACTTCAAATCATAGCGCGAGGTTTCGTATTATTTAGATCCAAGAAAAGACATATGACAATGTTGTTTCCAATACAAATGATAAAAATCAATGTGTTTTCATTAGAATTAACTAAAATGTTCCTGATTTTCCGTTTATATTACCGAGGGAAGATGTACACGTAAAACCGCTCTAATCCGGCTGAAACGTCGATATATGCAATAAAAACCGAACTTCTCAACTTTTGAATATCTTACTCAGTATTTTAACGAGAAACAAATACTTGATTGAAAATGAAGTATTTAAGGTTATTATCTAATCATTTTAATCATTAATCATAATTATTATGTGTTTGCATCATTTTTATCGTACATATAATGAATTAATACCAATAAACTGAAAATTCACATAAACGTGGAAAAACGGCAAAATATTGCTTAATTCGATGATATTTTGTTTAAATCACATAAAGGAAAAGGGGATGTTAAACGTCAAAATATTGCTAAATTCGATGATTTTTCGTACGAAACAAAATGCAAGAAAACTTGCTTAAAATGCAATATTATGCGAAATTCTGAGATTTGAAGGCCAAATCACATATCGTGATACTACATGAAATAGTATCGAAATATTGGTAAAAATGAATATATTAACGTAATATCAAACTACATGATTAACGTGAAAAAGTCACTATTTTACCATATTTGAGGATTTTACCTTCAAATCATAGAGCGAGGTTTCGTATTATTTAGATCCAAGAAAAGACATATGACAATATTGTTTACAATACAAATGATAAAAAACAATGTGTTTTCATTAGAATTAACTAAAATGTTCTTGATTTTCCATTTATATTTCCTAGGGAAGATGTACACGTAAAATCGCTCTAATCCGGCTGAAACGTCGATATATGCAATAGAAAACCGAACTTCTCCCCTTTTCTATATCTTACTCAGTATTTTAACGAGAAACAAATAGATGATTGAAAATGAAGTATTTAAGGTTATTATCTAATCAATTATGTGTTTGCATAATTTGTATCGTATTTATATGAATTAATACCCATATACTGAAAATTCACAAAAAACGTTGAAAAACGGCAAAATATTGCCTAATTCGATGATATTTTGTTTAAATCACATAAAGGAAAAGGGGATGATAAACGTCAAAATAATGCTAAATTCGATGATTTTTCGTACGAAACAAAATGCAAGAAAACTTCCTTAAAATGCAATATTATGCGAAATTCTGAGATTTGACGGCCAAATCACATATCGTGATTCAACATGAAATAGAATCGAAATATGGGTTAAAATGAATATATTTACGTAGTATCAAACTACATGAAACCGTGAAAAAAGTCACTATTTAACCATATTTGAGGATTTTAACTTCAAATCATAGAGCGAGGTTTCGTATTATTTAGATCCAAGAAAAGACATATGACAATGTTGTTTCCAATACAAATGATAAAAATCAATGTGTTTTCATTAGAATTAACTAAAATGTTCCTGATTATCCGTTTATATTACCGAGGGAAGATGAACACGTAAAATCGCTCTATTCCGGCTGAAACGTCGATATATGCAATAAAAACAGAACTTCTCCCCTTTTCAATATCTTACTCAGTATTTTAACGAGAAACAAATAGTTGATTGAAAATGAAGTATTTAAGGTTATTAAAGGTTATTTAAGGTTAAGATTAAATCACATAAAGGAAAAGGGGATGATAAACGTCAAAATATTGCTAAATTCGATGATTTTTCGTACGAAACAAAATGCAAGAAAACTTGCTTAAAATGAAATATTATGCGAAATTCTTAGATTTGAAGGCCAAATCACATATCGTGATACTACATGAAATAGTATCGAAATATTGGTAAAAATAAATATATTAACGTAATATCAAACTACACGATTAACGTGAAAAAGTCACTATTTAACCATATTTGAGGATTTTAACTTCAAATCATAGAGCGAGGTTTCGTATTATTTAGGTCCAAGAAAAGACATATGACAATGTTGTTTCCAATACAAATAATAAAAATCAATGTGATTTTCATTAGAATTAACTAAAATGTTCTTGATTTTCCGTTTATATTTCCGAGGGAAGATGTACACATAAAATCGCTCTAATCCGGCTGAAACGTCGATATATGCAATAAAAACCGAACTTCTCCCTTTTCTATATCTTACTCAGTATTTTAACGAGAAACAAATAGATGATTGAAAATGAAGTATTAAGGTTATTATCTAATCAATTATGTGTTTGCATCATTTTTATCGTATATATATGAATTAATACCCATAGACTGAAAATTCACAAAAAACGTTGAAAAACTGCAAAATATTGCGTAATTCGATGATATTTTGTTTAAATCAAATAAAGGAAAAGGGGATGATAAACGTCAAAATATTGCTAAATTCGATGATTTTTCGTACGAAACAAAATGCAAGAAAACTTCCTTAAAATGCAATATTATGCGAAATTCTGAGATTTGAAGGCCAAATCACATATCGTGATACTACATGAAATAGAATCGAAATATTGGTAAAAATAAATATATTTACGTAGTATCAAACTACATGAAAAACGTGAAAAAAGTCACTATTTAACCATATTTGAGGATTTTAACTTCAAATCATAGAGCAAGGTTTCGTATTATTTAGATCCTAGAAAAGACATATGACAATGTTGTTTCCAATACAAATGATAAAAATCAATGTGTTTTCATTAGTATTAACTAAAATGTTCCTGATTTTCCGTTTATATTACCGATGGAAGATGTACACCAAAATCGCTCTATTCCGGCTGAAACGTCGATATATGCAATAAACACAGAACTTCTCCCCTTTTCAATATCTTACTCAGTATTTTAACGAGAAACAAATAGTTGATGGAAAATGAAGTATTTAAGGTTATTATCTAATCAATTATGTGTTTGCATCCTTTTTATCGTATATATAATGAATTAATACCTATAGACTGAAAATTCACAAAAACGTGGAAAAACGGCAAAATATTGCGTAATTCGATGATATTTTGTTTAAATCAAATAAAGGAAAAGGGGATGATAAACGTCAAAATATTGCTAAATTCGATGATTTTTCGTACGAAACAAAATGCAAGAAAACTTGCTTAAAATGCAATATTATGCGAAATTCTGAGATTTGAAAGCCAAATCACATATCGTGATACTACATTAAATAGAATCGAAATATTGGTAAAAATGAATATATTTACGTAGTATCAAACTACATGAAAAACGTGAAAAAAGTCACTATTTAACCATATTTGAGGATTTTAACTTCAAATCATAGAGAGAGGTTTCGTATTATTTAGATCCAAGAAAAGACATATGACAATGCTGTTTCCAATACAAATGATAAAAATCAATGTGTTTTCATTAGAATTAACTAAAATATTCCTGATTTTTCGTTTATATTACCGAGGGAAGATGTACACGTAAAACCGCTCTAATCCGGCTGAAACGTCGATATATGCAATAAAAACTGAACTTCTCCCCTTTTCAATATCTTACTCAGTATTTTAACGAGAAACAAATAGATGATTGAAAATGAAGTATTTAAGGTTATTATCTAATCAATTATGTGTTTGCATAATTTTTATCGTATATTATATCCATAGACTGAAAATTCACAAAAACGTGGAAAAACGGCAAAATATTGCCTAATTCGATGATATTTTGTTTAAGTCACATGAAGGAAAAAAGGATGATAAACGTCAAAATATTGCTAAATTCGATGATTTTTCGTACGAAACAAAATGCAAGAAAACTTGCCTAAAATGCAATATTATGCAAAATTCTGAGATTTGAAGGCCAAATCACATATCGTGATACTACATGAAATAGAATCGAGATATTGGTAAAATGAATATATTTACGTAGTATCAAACTACATGAAAAACGTGAAAAAATCACTATTTAACCATATTTGAAGATTTTAACTTCAAATCATAGCGCGAGGTTTCGTATTATTTAGATCCAAGAAAAGACATATGACAATGTTGTTTCCAATACAAATGATAAAAATCAATGTGTTTTCATTACAATTAACTAAAATGTTCCTGATTTTCCGTTTACATTACCGAGGGAAGATGTACACGTAAAACCGCTCTAATCCGGTTGAAACGTCGATATATGCAATAAAAACCGAACTTCTCCCCTTTTCAATATCTTACTCAGTATTTTAACGAGAAACAAATAGATGATTGAAAATGAAGTATTTAAGGTTATTATCTAATCAATTATGTGTTTGCATCATTTTTATCGTATATAAATGAATTAATACTCATAGACTGTAAATTCGCAAAAACGTGGAAAACGGCAAAATATTGCCTAATTCAATGATATTTTGTTTAAGTCACATAAAGGAAAAAGAGATGATAAACGTCAAAATATTGCTAAATTCGACGATTTTTCGTACGAAACAAAATGCAAGACAACTTGCTTAAAATGCAATATTATGTGAAATTCTGAGATTTGAAGGCCAAATCGCATATCGTGAAACTACATGAAATAGAATCAAAATATTAGTAAAAATGAATATATTTACGTAGTATCAAACTACATGAAAAACGTGAAAAAAGTCATTATTTAACCATATTTGAGGATTTTAACTTCAACTCATAGAGCGAGGTTTCGTATTATCTAGATCCAAGAAAAGACATATGACAATGTTGTTTCCAATACAAATGATAAAAATCAATGTGTTTTCACTAGAATTAACTAAAATATTCCTGATTTTTCGTTTATATTACCGAGGGAAGATGTACACGTAAAACCGCTCTAATCCCGCTGAAACGTCGATATATGCAATAAAAAACGAACTTCTCCCCTTTTCAATATCTTACTCTGTATTTTAACGAGAAACAAATAGATGATTGAAAATGAAGTATTTAAGGTTATTATCTAATCAATTATGTGTTTGCATAATTTTTATCGTATATATATGAATTAATACCCATAGACTGAAAATTCACAAAAACGTGGAAAAACGGCAAAATATTGCCTAATTCGATGATATTTTGTTTAAGTCACATAAAGGAAAAAAGGATGATAAACGTCAAAATATTGCTAAATTCGATGATTTTTCGTACGAAACAAAATGCAAAACTTGCTTAAAATGCAATATTATGCGAAATTCTGATATTTGAAGGCCAAATCACATATCGTGATACAACATGATATAGTATCAAAATATTGGTAAAAATTAATATATTTACGTAATATCAAACTACATGATTAACGTGAAAAAGTCACTATTTTACCATATTTGAGGATTTTACCTTCAAATCATAGAGCGAGGTTTCGTATTATTTAGATCCAAGAAAAGACATATGACAATGTTGTTTGAAATACAAATGATAAAAAATAATGTGTTTTCATTGGAATTAACTAAAATGTTCCTGATTTTCCGTTTATATTACCGAGGGAAGATGTACACGTAAAACCGCTCTAATCCGGCTGAAACGTCGATATATGCAATAAAAACCGAACTTCTCAACTTTTGAATATCTTACTCAGTATTTTAACGAGAAACAAATACTTGATTGAAAATGAAGTATTTAAGGTTATTATCTAATCATTTTAATCATTAATCATAATTATTATGTGTTTGCATCATTTTTATCGTACATATAATGAATTAATACCAATAAACTGAAAATTCACATAAACGTGGAAAAACGGCAAAATATTGCTTAATTCGATGATATTTTGTTTAAATCACATAAAGGAAAAGGGGATGTTAAACGTCAAAATATTGCTAAATTCGATGATTTTTCGTACGAAACAAAATGCAAGAAAACTTGCTTAAAATGCAATATTATGCGAAATTCTTAGATTTGAAGGCCAAATCACATATCGTGATACTACATGAAATAGTATCGAAATATTGGTAAAAATGAATATATTAACGTAATATCAAACTACATGATTAACGTGAAAAAGTCACTATTTTACCATATTTGAGGATTTTACCTTCAAATCATAGAGCGAGGTTTCGTATTATTTAGATCCAAGAAAAGACATATGACAATGTTGTTTACAATACAAATGATAAAAAACAATGTGTTTTCATTAGAATTAACTAAAATGTTCTTGATTTTCCATTTATATTTCCTAGGGAAGATGTACACGTAAAATCGCTCTAATCCGGCTGAAACGTCGATATATGCAATAGAAAACCGAACTTCTCCCCTTTTCTATATCTTACTCAGTATTTTAACGAGAAACAAATAGATGATTGAAAATGAAGTATTTAAGGTTATTATCTAATCAATTATGTGTTTGCATAATTTGTATCGTATTTATGTGAATTAATACCCATATACTGAAAATTCACAAAAAACGTTGAAAAACGGCAAAATATTGCCTAATTCGATGATATTTTGTTTAAATCACATAAAGGAAAAGGGGATGATAAACGTCAAAATAATGCTAAATTCGATGATTTTTCGTACGAAACAAAATGCAAGAAAACTTGCTTAAAATGCAATATTATGCGAAATTCTGAGATTTGAAGGCCAAATCACATATCGTGATACTACATGAAATAGAATCGAAATATTGGTAAAAATTTATATATTTACGTAGTATCAAACTACATGATAAACGTGAAAAAAGTCACTATTTAACCATATTTGAGGATTTTAACTTCAAATCATTGAGCGAGCTTTCGTATTATTTAGATCCAAGAAAAGACATATGACAATGTTGTTTCCAATACAAATGATAAAAATCAATATGTTTTCATTAGAATTAACTAAAATGTTCCTGATTTTCCGTTTATATTACCGAGGGAAGATGTACACGTAAAACCGCTCTAATCCGGCTGAAACGTCGATATATGCAATAAAAACCGAACTTCTCAACTTTTGAATATCTAACTCAGTATTTTAACGAGAAACAAATACTTGATTGAAAATGAAGTATTTAAGGTTATTATCTAATCATTTTAATCATTAATCATAATTATTATGTGTTTGCATCATTTTTATCGTACATATAATGAATTAATACCAATAAACTGAAAATTCACATAAACGTGGAAAAACGGCAAAATATTGCTTAATTCGATGATATTTTGTTTAAATCACATAAAGGAAATGGGGATGATAAACGTCAAAATATTGCTAAATTCGATGATTTTTCGTACGAAACAAAATGCAAGAAAACTTGCTTAAAATGAAATATTATGCGAAATTCTTAGATTTGAAGGCCAAATCACATATCGTGATACTACATGAAATAGTATCGAAATATTGGTAAAAATGAATATATTAACGTAATATCAAACTACATGATTAACGTGAAAAAGTCACTATTTTACCATATTTGAGGATTTTACCTTCAAATCATAGAGCGAGGTTTCGTATTATTTAGATCCAAGAAAAGACATATGACAATGTTGTTTGCAATACAAATGATAAAAATCAATGTGTTTTCATTAGAATTAACTAAAATGTTCTTGATTTTCCATTTATATTTCCTAGGGAAGATGTACACGTAAAATCGCTCTAATCCGGCTGAAACGTCGATATATGCAATAGAAAACCGAACTTCTCCCCTTTTCTATATCTTACTCAGTATTTTAACGAGAAACAAATAGATGATTGAAAATGAAGTATTTAACGTTATTATCTAATCAATTATGTGTTTGCATAATTTGTATCGTATTTATATGAATTAATACCCATATGCTGAAAATTCACAAAAAACGTTGAAAAACGGCAAAATATTGCCTAATTCGATGATATTTTGTTTAAATCACATAAAGGAAAAGGGGATGATAAACGTCAAAATAATGCTAAATTCGATGATTTTTCGTACGAAACAAAATGCAAGAAAACTTCCTTAAAATGCAATATTATGCGAAATTCTGAGATTTGACGGCCAAATCACATATCGTGATTCAACATGAAATAGAATCGAAATATGGGTTAAAATGAATATATTTACGTAGTATCATGAAACCGTGAAAAAAGTCACTATTTAACCATATTTGAGGATTTTAACTTCAAATCATAGAGCGAGGTTTCGTATTATTTAGATCCAAGAAAAGTCATATGACAATGTTGTTTCCAATACAAATGATAAAAATCAATGTGTTTTCATTAGAATTAACTAAAATGTTCCTGATTATCCGTTTATATTACCGAGGGAAGATGTACACGTAAAATCGCTCTATTCCGGCTGAAACGTCGATATATGCAATAAAAACAGAACTTCTCCCCTTTTCAATATCTTACTCAGTATTTTAACGAGAAACAATTAGATGATTGAAAATGAAGTATTTTAGGTTATTATCTAATCAATTATGTGTTTGTATCATTTTTATCGTATATATATGAATTAATACCCATAGACTGAAAATTCACAAAAACGTGGAAAAACGGCAAAATATTGCCTAATTCAATGATATTTTGTTTAAATCACATAAAGGAAAAGGGGATGATAAACGTCAAAATATTGCTAAATTCGATGATTTTTCGTACGAAACAAAATGCAAGAAAACTTGCTTAAAATGCAATATTATGCGAAATTCTGAGATTTGAAGCCCAAATCACATATCGTGATACTACATGAAATAGAATCGAAATATTGGTAAAAATGAATATATTTACGTAGTATCAAACTACATGTAAAACGTGAAGAAAGTCACTATTTAACCATATTTGAGGATTTTAACTTCAAATCATAGAGCGAGGTTTCGTATTATTTAGGTCCAAGAAAAGACATATGACAATGTTGTTTCCAATACAAATGATAAAAATCAATGTGTTTTCATTAGAATTAACTAAAATGTTCTTGATTTTCCGTTTATATTTCCGAGGGAAGATGTACACATAAAATCGCTCTAATCCGGCTGAAACGTCGATATATGCAATAAAAACCGAACTTCTCCCTTTTCTATATCTTACTCAGTATTTTAACGAGAAACAAATAGATGATTGAAAATGAAGTATTAAGGTTATTATCTAATCAATTATGTGTTTGCATCATTTTTATCGTATATATATGAATTAATACCCATAGACTGAAAATTCACAAAAAACGTTGAAAAACTGCAAAATATTGCCTAATTCGATGATATTTTGTTTAAATCACATAAAGGAAAAGGGGATGATAAACGTCAAAATATTGCTAAATTCGATGATTTTTCGTACGAAACAAAATGCAAGAAAACTTCCTTAAAATGCAATATTATGCGAAATTCTGAGATTTGAAGGCCAAATCACATATCGTGATACTACATGAAATAGAATCGAAATATTGATAAAAATGAATATATTTACGTAGTATCAAACTACATGAAAAACGTGAAAAAAGTCACTATTTAACCATATTTGAGGATTTTAACTTCAAATCATAGAGCAAGGTTTCGTATTATTTAGATCCAAGAAAAGACATATGACAATGTTGTTTCCAATACAAATGACAAAAATCAATGTGTTTTCATTAGTATTAACTAAAATGTTCCTGATTTTCCGTTTATATTACCGATGGAAGATGTACACGAAAATCGCTCTATTCCGGCTGAAACGTCGATATATGCAATAAACACAGAACTTCTCCCCTTTTCAATATCTTACTCAGTATTTTAACGAGAAACAAATAGTTGATTGAAAATGAAGTATTTAAGGTTATTAAAGGTTATTTAAGGTTAAGATTAAATCACATAAAGGAAAAGGGGATGATAAACGTCAAAATATTGCTAAATTCGATGATTTTTCGTACGAAACAAAATGCAAGAAAACTTCCTTAAAATGCAATATTATGCGAAATTCTGAGATTTGAAGGCCAAATCACATATCGTGATACTACATGAAATAGAATCGAAATATTGGTAAAAATAAATATATTTACGTAGTATCAAACTACATGAAAAACGTGAAAAAAGTCACTATTTAACCATATTTGAGGATTTTAACTTCAAATCATAGAGCAAGGTTTCGTATTATTTAGATCCTAGAAAAGACATATGACAATGTTGTTTCCAATACAAATGATAAAAATCAATGTGTTTTCATTAGTATTAACTAAAATGTTCCTGATTTTCCGTTTATATTACCGATGGAAGATGTACACGAAAATCGCTCTATTCCGGCTGAAACGTCGATATATGCAATAAACACAGAACTTCTCCCCTTTTCAATATCTTACTCAGTATTTTAACGAGAAACAAATAGTTGATTGAAAATGAAGTATTTAAGGTTATTATCTAATCAATTATGTGTTTGCATCCTTTTTATCGTATATATAATGAATTAATACCTATAGACTGAAAATTCACAAAAACGTGGAAAAACGGCAAAATATTGCGTAATTCGATGATATTTTGTTTAAATCAAATAAAGGAAAAGGGGATGATAAACGTCAAAATATTGCTAAATTCGATGATTTTTCGTACGAAACAAAATGCAAGAAAACTTCCTTAAAATGCAATATTATGCGAAATTCTGAGATTTGAAAGCCAAATCACATATCGTGATACTACATTAAATAGAATCGAAATATTGGTAAAAATGAATATATTTACGTAGTATCAAACTACATGAAAAACGTGAAAAAAGTCACTATTTAACCATATTTGAGGATTTTAACTTCAAATCATAGAGAGAGGTTTCGTATTATTTAGATCCAAGAAAAGACATATGACAATGCTGTTTCCAATACAAATGATAAAAATCAATGTGTTTTCATTAGAATTAACTAAAATATTCCTGATTTTTCGTTTATATTACCGAGGGAAGATGTACACGTAAAACCGCTCTAATCCGGCTGAAACGTCGATATATGCAATAAAAACTGAACTTCTCCCCTTTTCAATATCTTACTCAGTATTTTAACGAGAAACAAATAGATGATTGAAAATGAAGTATTTAAGGTTATTATCTAATCAATTATGTGTTTGCATAATTTTTATCGTATATTATATCCATAGACTGAAAATTCACAAAAACGTGGAAAAACGGCAAAATATTGCCTAATTCGATGATATTTTGTTTAAGTCACATGAAGGAAAAAAGGATGATAAACGTCAAAATATTGCTAAATTCGATGATTTTTCGTACGAAACAAAATGCAAGAAAACTTGCCTAAAATGCAATATTATGCAAAATTCTGAGATTTGAAGGCCAAATCACATATCGTGATACTACATGAAATAGAATCGAGATATTGGTAAAATGAATATATTTACGTAGTATCAAACTACATGAAAAACGTGAAAAAATCACTATTTAACCATATTTGAAGATTTTACCTTCAAATCAAAGCGCGAGGTTTCGTATTATTTAGATCCAAGAAAAGACATATGACAATGTTGTTTGCAATACAAATGATAAAAATCAAAGTGTTTTCATCAGAATTAACTAAAATAATCCTGATTTTTCGTTTATATTACCGAGGGAAGATGTACACGTAAAACCGCTCTAATCCGGCTGAAACGTCGATATATGCAATAAAAACCGAACTTCTCCCCTTTTCAATATCTTACTCAGTATTTTAACGAGAAACAAATAGATGATTGAAAATGAAGTATTTAAGGTTATTATCTAATCATTTTAATCATTAATCATAATTATTATGTGTTTGCATCATTTTTATCGTACATATAATGAATTAATACCAATAAACTGAAAATTCACATAAACGTGGAAAAACTGCAAAATATTGCCTAATTCGATGATATTTTGTTTAAATTACATAAAGGAAAATGGGATGATAAACGTCAAAATATTGCTAAATTCGATGATTTTTCGTACGAAACAAAATGCAAAACTTGCTTAAAATGCAATATTATTCGAAATTCTGATATTTGAAGGCCAAATCACATATCGTGATACAACATGATATAGTATCAAAATATTGGTAAAAATTAATATATTTACGTAATATCAAACTACATGATTAACGTGAAAAAGTCACTATTTTACCATATTTGAGGATTTTACCTTCAAATCATAGAGCGAGGTTTCGTATTATTTAGATCCAAGAAAAGACATATGACAATGTTGTTTGAAATACAAATGATAAAAATCAATGTGTTTTCATTAGAATTAACTAAAATGTTCCTGATTTTCCGTTTATATTACCGAGGGAAGATGTACACGTAAAACCGTTCTAAACCGGCTGAAACGTCGATATATGCAAAAAAAACAGAACTTCTCAACTTTTAAATATCTTACTCAGTATTTTAACGAGAAACAAATAGATGATTGAAAATGAAGTATTTAAGGTTATTATCTAATCAATTATGTGTTTGCATCATTTTTATCGTATATATAATGAATTAATACCCATAGACTGTAAATTCACAAAAACGTGGAAAACGGCAAAATATTGCCTAATTCGATGATATTTTGTTTAAATCACATAAAGGAAAAGGGGATGATAAACGTCAAAATATTGCTAAATTCGATGATTTTTCGTACGAAACAAAATGCAAGAAAACTTCCTTAAAATGCAATATTATGCGAAATTCTGAGATTTGAAGGCCAAATCACATATCGTGATACTACATGAAATAGAATCGAAATATTGGTAAAAATGAATATATTTACGTAGTATCAAACTACATGAAAAACGTGAAAAAAGTAACTATTTAACCGTATATGAGGATTTTAACTTCAAATCATAGAGCGAGGTTTCGTATTATTTAGATCCAAGAAAAGACATATGACAATGTTGTTTGCAATACAAATGATAAAAATCAAAGTGTTTTCATCAGAATTAACTAAAATAATCCTGATTTTTCGTTTATATTACCGAGGGAAGATGTACACGTAAAACCGCTCTAATCCGGCTGAAACGTCGATATCTACATGAAAAACGTGAAAAAAGTCACTATTTAACCATATTTGAGGATTTTAACTTCAAATCATAGAGCAAGGTTTCGTATTATTTAGATCCATGAAAAGACATATGACAATGTTGTTTCCAATACAAATGATAAAAATCAATGTGTTTTCATTAGTATTAACTAAAATGTTCCTGATTTTCCGTTTATATTACCGATGGAAGATGTACACGAAAATCGCTCTAATCCGGCTGAAACGTCGATATATGCAATAAAAATTGAACTTCTCCCCTTTTCAATATCTTACTCAGTATTTTAAAGAGAAACAATTAGATGATTGAAAATGAAGTATTTAAGGTTATTATCTAATCAATTATGTGTTTGCATCCTTTTTATCGCATATATAATAAATAAATACCTATAAACTGAAAATTCACAAAAACGTGGAAAACGGCAAAATATTGCGTAATTCGATGATATTTTGTTTAAATCAAATAAAGGAAAAGGGGATGATAAACGTCAAAATATTGCTAAATTCGATGATTTTTCGTACGAAACAAAATGCAAGAAAACTTGCTTAAAATGCAATATTATGCGAAATTCTGAGATTTGAAGGCCAAATCACATATCGTGATACTACATGAAATAGAATCGAAATATTGGTAAAAATGAATATATTTACGTAGTATCAAACTACATGAAAAACGTGAAAAAAGTCACTATTTAACCATATTTGAGGATTTTAACTTCAAATCATAGAGAGAGGTTTCGTATTATTTAGATCCAAGAAAAGACATATGACAATGTTGTTTCCAATACAAATGATAAAAATCAATGTGTTTTCATTAGAATTAACTAAAATGTTCTTGATTTTCCGTTTATATTTCCGAGGGAAGATGTACACGTAAAATCGCTCTAATCCGGCAGAAACGTCGATATATGCAATAAAAACCGAACTTCTCCCCTTTTCAATATCTTACTCAGTATTTTAACGAGAAACAAATAGATGATTGAAAATGAAGTATTTAAGGTTATTATCTAATTAATTATGTGTTTGCATCATTTTTATCGTATATATAATGAATTAATACCTATAGACTGAAAATTCACAAAAACGTGGAAAACGGCAAAATATTGCGTAATTCGATGATATTTTGTTCAAATCAAATAAAGGAAAAGGGGATGATAAACGTCAAAATATTGCTAAATTCGATGATTTTTCGTACGAAACAAAAAAAAGAAAACTTGCTGAAAATGCAATATTATGCGAAATTCTGAGATTTGAAGGCCAAATCACATATCGTGATACTACATGAAATAAAATCGAAATATTGGTAAAAATGAATATATTTACGTAGTATCAATCTACATGAAAAACGTGAAAAAAGTCACTATTTAACCATATTTGAGGATTTTAACTTCAAATCATAGAGCGAGGTTTCGTATTATTTAGATCCAAGAAAAGACATATGACAATGTTGTTTCCAATACAAATGATAAAAATCAATGTGTTTTCATTAGAATTAACTAAAATGTTCCTGATTTTCCGTTTATATTACCGAGGGAAGATGTACACGTAAAACCGCTCTAATCCGGCTGAAACGTCGATATATGCAATAAAAACCGAACTTCTCCCCTTTTCAATATCTTACTCAGTATTTTAACGAGAAACAAATAGATGATTGAAAATGAAGTATTTAAGGTTATTATCTAATCAATTATAGGTTTGCATCATTTTTATCGTATATATAATGAATTAATACCTATAGACTGAAAATTCACAAAAACGTTAAAAAACGGCAAAATATTGCGTAATTCGATGATATTTTGTTTAAATCAAATAAAGGAAAAGGGGATGATAAACGTCAAAATATTGCTAAATTCGATGATTTTTCATACGAAACAAAATGCAAGAAAACTTGCTTAAAATGTAATATTATGCGAAATTCTGAGATTTGAAGGCCAAATACTACATGAAATAGAATCGAAATATTGGTAAAAATGAATATATTTACGTAGTATCAAACTACATAAAAAACGTGAAAAAAGTCACTATTTAACCATATTTGAGGATTTTACCTTCAAATCATAGCGCGAGGTTTCGTATTATTTAGATCCAAGAAAAGACATATGACAATGTTGTTTGCAATACAAGTGATAAAAATCAATGTGTTTTCATTAGAATTAACTAAAATGTTCCTGATTTTCCGTTTCTATTACCGAGGGAAGATGTACACGTAAAACCGCTCTAATCCGGCTGAAACGTCGATATATGCAATAAAAACCGAATTTCTCAACTTTTCAATATCTTACTCAGTATTTTAACGAGAAACAAATAGTTGATTGAAACTGAAGTATTTAAGGTTATTATCTAATCATTTTAATCATTAATCATAATTATTATGTGTTTGCATCATTTTTATCGTACATATAATGAATTAATACCAATAAACTGAAAATTCACATAAACCTGGAAAATCTGCAAAATATTGCCTAATTCGATGATATTTTGTTTAAATTACATAAAGGAAAAGGGGGATGATAAACGTCAAAATATTGCTAAATTCGATGATTTTTCGTACGAAACAAAATGGAAGAAAACTTGCTTAAAATGCAATATTATGCGAAATTCTGAGATTTGAAGGCCAAATCACATATCGTGATACTACATGAAATAGAATCGAAATATTGGTAAAAATGAATATATTTACGTAATATCAAACTACATGATTAACGTGAAAAAGTCACTATTTTACCGTATTTGAGTATTTTACCTTCAAATCATAGAGCGAGGTTTCGTATTATTTAGATCCAAGAAAAGACATATGACAATGTTGTTTCCAATACAAATGATAACAATCAATGTGTTTTCATTAGAATTAACTAAAATGTTCCTGATTTTCCGTTTATATTACCGAGGTAAGATGTACACGTAAAACCGCTCTAATCCGGCTGAAACGTCGATATATGCAATAGAAACAGAACTTCTCCCCTTTTCAATATCTTACTCAGTATTTTAACGAGAAACAAATAGTTGATTGAAAATGAAGTATTTAAGGTTATTATCTAATCAATTATGGGTTTGCATCATTTTTATCGTATATATATGAATTAATACCCATAGACTGAAAATTCACAAAAACGTGGAAAAACGGCAAAATATTGCCTAATTCGATGATATTTTGTTTAAGTCACATAAAGGAAAAGGGGATAATAAACGTCAAAATATTACTAAATTCGATGATTTTTCGTACGAAACAAAATGCAAGAAAACTTGCTTAAAATGCAATATTATGCGAAATTCTGAGATTTGAAGGCCAAATCACATATCGTGATACTACATGAAATAAAATCGAAATATTGGTAAAAATGAATATATTTACGTAGTATCAAACTACATGAAAAACGTGAAAAAAGTCACTATATAACCATATTTGAGGATTTTAACTTCAAATCATAGAGCAAGGTTTCGTATTATTTAGATCCAAGAAAAGACATATGACAATGTTGTTTCCAATACAAATGATAAAAATCAATGTGTTTTCATTAGTATTAACTAAAATGTTCCTGATTTTCCGTTTATATTACCGATGGAAGATGTACACGAAAATCGCTCAATTCCGGCTGAAACGTCGATATATGCAATAAAAACAAATTCTCCCCTTTTCAATATCTTACTCAGTATTTTAACGAGAAACAAATAGTTGATAGAAAATGAAGTATTTAAGGTTTTTATCTAATCAATTATGTGTTTGCATCATTTTTATCGTATATATAATGAATTAATACCTATAGACTGAAAATTCACAAAAACGTGGAAAAACGGCAAAATATTGCGTAATTCGATGATATTTTGTTTAAATCAAATAAAGAAAAAGGGGATGATAAACGTCAAAATATTGCTAAATTCGATGATTTTTCGTACAGAAACAAAATGCAAGAAAACTTGCTTAAAATGTAATATTATGCGAAATTCTGAGATTTGAAGGCCAAATCACATATCGTGATACTACATGAAATAGAATCGAAATATTGGTAAAAATGAATATATTTACGTAGTATCAAACTACATGAAAAACGTGAAAAAAGTCACTATTTAACCATATTTGAGGATTTTAACTTCAAATCATAGAGAGAGGTTTCGTATTATTTAGATCCAAGAAAAGACATATGACAATGCTGTTTCCAATACAAATGATAAAAATCAATGTGTTTTCATTAGAATTAACTAAAATGTTCCTGATTTTCCGTTTATATTACCGAGGGAAGATGTACACGTAAAACCGCTCTAATCCGGCAGAAACGTCGATATATGCAATAAAAACCGAACTTCTCCCCTTTTCAATATCTTACTCAGTATTTTAACGAGAAACAAATAGATGATTGAAAATGAAGTATTTAAGGTTATTATCTAATTAATTATGTGTTTGCATCATTTTTATCGTATATATAATGAATTAATACCTATAGACTGAAAATTCACAAAAACGTGGAAAAACGGCAAAATATTGCGTAATTCGATGATATTTTGTTCAAATCAAATAAAGGAAAAAGGGGATGATAAACGTCAAAATATTGCTAAATTCGATGATTTTTCGTACGAAACAAAATAAAGAAAACTTGCTGAAAATGCAATATTATGCGAAATTCTGAGATTTGAAGGCCAAATCACATATCGTGATACTACATGAAATAAAATCGAAATATTGGTAAAAATGAATATATTTACGTAGTATCAATCTACATGAAAAACGTGAAAAAAGTCACTATTTAACCATATTTGAGGATTTTAACTTCAAATCATAGAGCGAGGTTTCGTATTATTTAGATCCAAGAAAAGACATATGACAATGTTGTTTCCAATACAAATGATAAAAATCAATGTGTTTTCATTAGAATTAACTAAAATGTTCCTGATTTTCCGTTTATATTACCGAGGGAAGATGTACACGTAAAACCGCTCTAATCCGGCTGAAACGTCGATATATGCAATAAAAACCGAACTTCTCCCCTTTTCAATATCTTACTCAGTATTTTAACGAGAAACAAATAGATGATTGAAAATGAAGTATTTAAGGTTATTATCTAATCAATTATGGGTTTGCATCATTTTTATCATATATATATGAATTAATACCCATAGACTGAAAATTCACAAAAACGTGGAAAACGGCAAAATATTGCCTAATTCGATGATATTTTGTTTAAGTCACATAAAGGAAAAGGGGATGATAAACGTCAAAATATTGCTAAATTCGATGATTTTTCGTACGAAACAAAATGCAAGAAAACTTGCTTAAAATGCAATTTTATGCGAAATTCTGAGATTTGAAGGCCAAATCACATATCGTGATACTACATGAAAAAGAATCGAAATATTCGTAAAAATGAATATATTTACGTAGTATCAAACTACATGAAAAACGTGAAAAAAGTCACTATTTAACCATATTTGAGGATTTTAACTTCAAATCATAGAGCGAGGTTTCGTATTATTTAGATCCAAGAAAAGACATATGACAATGTTGTTTCCAATACAAATGATAAAAATCAATGTGTTTTCATTAGAATTAACTAAAATGTTTTTGATTTTCCGTTTATATTTCCGAGGGAAGATGTACACGTAAAATCGCTCTAATCCGGCTGAAACGTCGATATATGCAATAAAAACCGAACTTCTCCCCTTTTCTATATCTTACTCAGTATTTTAACGAGAAACAAATAGATGATTGAAAATGAAGTATTAAGGTTATTATCTAATCAATTATGTGTTTGCATCATTTTTATCGTATATTTATGAATTAATACCTATAGACTGAAAATTCACAAAAAACGTTGAAAAACGGCAAAATATTGCCTAATTCGATGATATTTTGTTTAAATCACATAAAGGAAAAGGGGATGATAAACGTCAAAATATTGCTAAATTCGATGATTTTTCGTACGAAACAAAATGCAAGAAAACTTGCTTAAAATGCAATATTATGCGAAATTCTGAGATTTGAAGGCCAAATCACATATCGTGAAACTACATGAAATAGAATCGAAATATTGGTAAAAATGAATATATTTACGTAGTATCAAACTACATGAAAAACGTGAAAAAAGTCACTATTTAACCATATTTGAGGATTTTACCTTCAAATCATAGCGCGAGGTTTCGTATTATTTAGATCCAAGAAAAGACATATGACAATTTTGTTTGCAATACAAGTGATAAAAATCAATGTGTTTTCATTAGAATTAACTAAAATGTTCCTGATTTTCCGTTTGTATTACCGAGTGAAGATGTACACGTAAAACCGCTCTAATCCGGCAGAAACGTCGATATATGCAATAAAAACCGAACTTCTCAACTTTTCAATATCTTACTCAGTATTTTAACGAGAAACAAATAGTTGATTGAAAATGAAGTATTTAAGGTTATTATCTAATCATTTTAATCATTAATCATAATTATTATGTGTTTGCATCATTTTTATCGTACATATAATGAATTAATACCAATAAACTGAAAATTCACATAAACCTGGAAAATCTGCAAAATATTGCCTAATTCGATGATATTTTGTTTAAATTACATAAAGGAAAAGGGGGATGATAAACGTCAAAATATTGCTAAATTCGATGATTTTTCGTACGAAACAAAATGGAAGAAAACTTGCTTAAAATGCAATATTATGCGAAATTCTGAGATTTGAAGGCCAAATCACATATCGTGATACTACATGAAATAGAATCGAAATATTGGTAAAAATGAATATATTTACGTAATATCAAACTACATGATTAACGTGAAAAAGTCACTATTTTACCGTATTTGAGTATTTTACCTTCAAATCATAGAGCGAGGTTTCGTATTATTTAGATCCAAGAAAAGACATATGACAATGTTGTTTCCAATACAAATGATAAAAATCAATGTGTTTTCATTAGAATTAACTAAAATGTTCCTGATTTTCCGTTTATATTACCGAGGTAAGATGTACACGTAAAACCGCTCTAATCCGGCTGAAACGTCGATATATGCAATAGAAACAGAACTTCTCCCCTTTTCAATATCTTACTCAGTATTTTAACGAGAAACAAATAGTTGATTGAAAATGAAGTATTTAAGGTTATTATCTAATCAATTATGGGTTTGCATCATTTTTATCGTATATATATGAATTAATACCCATAGACTGAAAATTCACAAAAACGTGGAAAAACGGCAAAATATTGCCTAATTCGATGATATTTTGTTTAAGTCACATAAAGGAAAAGGGGATAATAAACGTCAAAATATTACTAAATTCGATGATTTTTCGTACGAAACAAAATGCAAGAAAACTTGCTTAAAATGCAATATTATGCGAAATTCTGAGATTTGAAGGCCAAATCACATATCGTGATACTACATGAAATAAAATCGAAATATTGGTAAAAATGAATATATTTACGTAGTATCAAACTACATGAAAAACGTGAAAAAAGTCACTATATAACCATATTTGAGGATTTTAACTTCAAATCATAGAGCAAGGTTTCGTATTATTTAGATCCAAGAAAAGACATATGACAATGTTGTTTCCAATACAAATGATAAAAATCAATGTGTTTTCATTAGTATTAACTAAAATGTTCCTGATTTTCCGTTTATATTACCGATGGAAGATGTACACGAAAATCGCTCAATTCCGGCTGAAACGTCGATATATGCAATAAAAACAAATTCTCCCCTTTTCAATATCTTACTCAGTATTTTAACGAGAAACAAATAGTTGATAGAAAATGAAGTATTTAAGGTTTTTATCTAATCAATTATGTGTTTGCATCATTTTTATCGTATATATAATGAATTAATACCTATAGACTGAAAATTCACAAAAACGTGGAAAAACGGCAAAATATTGCGTAATTCGATGATATTTTGTTTAAATCAAATAAAGAAAAAGGGGATGATAAACGTCAAAATATTGCTAAATTCGATGATTTTTCGTACAGAAACAAAATGCAAGAAAACTTGCTTAAAATGTAATATTATGCGAAATTCTGAGATTTGAAGGCCAAATCACATATCGTGATACTACATGAAATAGAATCGAAATATTGGTAAAAATGAATATATTTACGTAGTATCAAACTACATGAAAAACGTGAAAAAAGTCACTATTTAACCATATTTGAGGATTTTAACTTCAAATCATAGAGAGAGGTTTCGTATTATTTAGATCCAAGAAAAGACATATGACAATGCTGTTTCCAATACAAATGATAAAAATCAATGTGTTTTCATTAGAATTAACTAAAATGTTCCTGATTTTCCGTTTATATTACCGAGGGAAGATGTACACGTAAAACCGCTCTAATCCGGCAGAAACGTCGATATATGCAATAAAAACCGAACTTCTCCCCTTTTCAATATCTTACTCAGTATTTTAACGAGAAACAAATAGATGATTGAAAATGAAGTATTTAAGGTTATTATCTAATCAATTATGTGTTTGCATAATTTTTATCGTATATATATGAATTAATACCCATAGACTGAAAATTCACAAAAACGTGGAAAAACGGCAAAATATTGCCTAATTCGATGATATTTTGTTTAAGTCACATAAAGGAAAAGGGGATAATAAACGTCAAAATATTACTAAATTCGATGATTTTTCGTACGAAACAAAATGCAAGAAAACTTGCTTAAAATGCAATATTATGCGAAATTCTGAGATTTGAAGGCCAAATCACATATCGTGATACTACATGAAATAGAATCGAAATATTGGTAAAAATGAATATATTTACGTAGTATCAAACTACATGAAAAACGTGAAAAAAGTCACTATTTAACCATATTTGAGGATTTTAACTTCAAATCATAGAGAGAGGTTTCGTATTATTTAGATCCAAGAAAAGACATATGACAATGCTGTTTCCAATACAAATGATAAAAATCAATGTGTTTTCATTAGAATTAACTAAAATGTTCCTGATTTTCCGTTTATATTACCGAGGGAAGATGTACACGTAAAACCGCTCTAATCCGGCAGAAACGTCGATATATGCAATAAAAACCGAACTTCTCCCCTTTTCAATATCTTACTCAGTATTTTAACGAGAAACAAATAGATGATTGAAAATGAAGTATTTAAGGTTATTATCTAATCAATTATGTGTTTGCATAATTTTTATCGTATATATATGAATTAATACCCATAGACTGAAAATTCACAAAAACGTGGAAAAACGGCAAAATATTGCCTAATTCGATGATATTTTGTTTAAGTCACATAAAGGAAAAGGGGATAATAAACGTCAAAATATTACTAAATTCGATGATTTTTCGTACGAAACAAAATGCAAGAAAACTTGCTTAAAATGCAATATTATGCGAAATTCTGAGATTTGAAGGCCAAATCACATATCGTGATACTACATGAAATAAAATCGAAATATTGGTAAAAATGAATATATTTACGTAGTATCAAACTACATGAAAAACGTGAAAAAAGTCACTATATAACCATATTTGAGGATTTTAACTTCAAATCATAGAGCAAGGTTTCGTATTATTTAGATCCAAGAAAAGACATATGACAATGTTGTTTCCAATACAAATGATAAAAATCAATGTGTTTTCATTAGTATTAACTAAAATGTTCCTGATTTTCCGTTTATATTACCGATGGAAGATGTACACGAAAATCGCTCTTTTCCGGCTGAAACGTCGATATATGCAATAAAAACAAATTCTCCCCTTTTCAATATCTTACTCAGTATTTTAACGAGAAACAAATAGTTGATAGAAAATGAAGTATTTAAGGTTTTTATCTAATCAATTATGTGTTTGCATCATTTTTATCGTATATATAATGAATTAATACCTATAGACTGAAAATTCACAAAAACGTGGAAAAACGGCAAAATATTGCGTAATTCGATGATATTTTGTTTAAATCAAATAAAGAAAAAGGGGATGATAAACGTCAAAATATTGCTAAATTCGATGATTTTTCGTACAGAAACAAAATGCAAGAAAACTTGCTTAAAATGTAATATTATGCGAAATTCTGAGATTTGAAGGCCAAATCACATATCGTGATACTACATGAAATAGAATCGAAATATTGGTAAAAATGAATATATTTACGTAGTATCAAACTACATGAAAAACGTGAAAAAAGTCACTATTTAACCATATTTGAGGATTTTAACTTCAAATCATAGAGAGAGGTTTCGTATTATTTAGATCCAAGAAAAGACATATGACAATGCTGTTTCCAATACAAATGATAAAAATCAATGTGTTTTCATTAGAATTAACTAAAATGTTCCTGATTTTCCGTTTATATTACCGAGGGAAGATGTACACGTAAAACCGCTCTAATCCGGCAGAAACGTCGATATATGCAATAAAAACCGAACTTCTCCCCTTTTCAATATCTTACTCAGTATTTTAACGAGAAACAAATAGATGATTGAAAATGAAGTATTTAAGGTTATTATCTAATCAATTATGTGTTTGCATAATTTTTATCGTATATATATGAATTAATACCCATAGACTGAAAATTCACAAAAACGTGGAAAAACGGCAAAATATTGCCTAATTCGATGATATTTTGTTTAAGTCACATAAAGGAAAAGGGGATAATAAACGTCAAAATATTACTAAATTCGATGATTTTTCGTACGAAACAAAATGCAAGAAAACTTGCTTAAAATGCAATATTATGCGAAATTCTGAGATTTGAAGGCCAAATCACATATCGTGATACTACATGAAATAGAATCGAAATATTGGTAAAAATGAATATATTTACGTAGTATCAAACTACATGAAAAACGTGAAAAAAGTCACTATATAACCATATTTGAGGATTTTAACTTCAAATCATAGAGCAAGGTTTCGTATTATTTAGATCCAAGAAAAGACATATGACAATGTTGTTTCCAATACAAATGATAAAAATCAATGTGTTTTCATTAGTATTAACTAAAATGTTCCTGATTTTCCGTTTATATTACCGATGGAAGATGTACACGAAAATCGCTCTTTTCCGGCTGAAACGTCGATATATGCAATAAAAACAAATTCTCCCCTTTTCAATATCTTACTCAGTATTTTAACGAGAAACAAATAGTTGATTGAAAATGAAGTATTTAAGGTTATTATCTAATCAATTATGTGTTTGCATCATTTTTATCGTATATATAATGAATTAATACCTATAGACTGAAAATTCACAAAAACGTGGAAAAACGGCAAAATATTGCGTAATTTGATGATATTTTGTTTAAATCAAATAAAGAAAAAGGGGATGATAAACGTCAAAATATTGCTAAATTCGATGATTTTTCGTACGGAAACAAAATGCAAGAAAACTTGCTTAAAATGTAATATTATGCGAAATTCTGAGATTTGAAGGCCAAATCACATATCGTGATACTACATGAAATAAAATCGAAATATTGGTAAATATGAATATATTTACGTAGTATCAAACTACATGAAAAACGTGAAAAAAGTCACTATATAACCATATTTGAGGATTTTAACTTCAAATCATAGAGCAAGGTTTCGTATTATTTAGATCCAAGAAAAGACATATGACAATGTTGTTTCCAATACAAATGATAAAAATCAATGTGTTTTCATTAGAATTAACTAAAATGTTCCTGATTTTCCGTTTATATTACCGAGGGAAGATGTACACGTAAAACCGCTCTAATCCGGCAGAAACGTCGATATATGCAATAAAAACCGAACTTCTCCCCTTTTCAATATCTTACTCAGTATTTTAACGAGAAACAAATAGATGATTGAAAATGAAGTATTTAAGGTTATTATCTAATTAATTATGTGTTTGCATCATTTTTATCGTATATATAATGAATTAATACCTATAGACTGAAAATTCACAAAAACGTGGAAAAACGGCAAAATATTGCGTAATTCGATGATATTTTGTTCAAATCAAATAAAGGAAAAAGGGGATGATAAACGTCAAAATATTGCTAAATTCGATGATTTTTCGTACGAAACAAAATAAAGAAAACTTGCTGAAAATGCAATATTATGCGAAATTCTGAGATTTGAAGGCCAAATCACATATCGTGATACTACATGAAATAAAATCGAAATATTGGTAAAAATGAATATATTTACGTAGTATCAATCTACATGAAAAACGTGAAAAAAGTCACTATTTAACCATATTTGAGGATTTTTACTTCAAATCATAGAGCGAGGTTTCGTATTATTTAGATCCAAGAAAAGACATATGACAATGTTGTTTCCAATACAAATGATAAAAATCAATGTGTTTTCATTAGAATTAACTAAAATGTTCCTGATTTTCCGTTTATATTACCGAGGGAAGATGTACACGTAAAACCGCTCTAATCCGGCTGAAACGTCGATATATGCAATAAAAACCGAACTTCTCCCCTTTTCAATATCTTACTCAGTATTTTAACGAGAAACAAATAGATGATTGAAAATGAAGTATTTAAGGTTATTATCTAATCAATTATAGGTTTGCATCATTTTTATCATATATATATGAATTAATACCCATAGACTGAAAATTCACAAAAACGTGGAAAACGGCAAAATATTGCCTAATTCGATGATATTTTGTTTAAGTCACATAAAGGAAAAGGGGATGATAAACGTCAAAATATTGCTAAATTCGATGATTTTTCGTACGAAACAAAATGCAAGAAAACTTGCTTAAAATGCAATTTTATGCGAAATTCTGAGATTTGAAGGCCAAATCACATATCGTGATACTACATGAAAAAGAATCGAAATATTGGTAAAAATGAATATATTTACGTAGTATCAAACTACATGAAAAACGTGAAAAAGGTCACTATTTAACCATATTTGAGGATTTTAACTTCAAATCATAGAGCGAGGTTTCGTATTATTTAGATCCAAGAAAAGACATATGACAATGCTGTTTCCAATACAAATGATAAAAATCAATGTGTTTTCATTAGAATTAACTAAAATGTTCCTGATTTTCCGTTTATATTACCGAGGGAAGATGTACACGTAAAACCGCTCTAATCCGGCTGAAACGTCGATATATGCAATAAAAACAGAACTTCTCCCCTTTTCAATATCTTACTCAGTATTTTAACGAGAAACAAGTAGTTGATTGAAAATGAAGTATTTAAGGTTATTATCCAATTAATTATGTGTTTGCATCATTTTTATCGTATATATAATGAAATAATACCTATAGACTGAAAATTCACAAAAACGTGGAAAAACGGCAAAATATTGCGTAATTCGATGATATTTTGTTCAAATCAAATAAAGGAAAAGGGGATGATAAACGTCAAAATATTGCTAAATTCGATGATTTTTCGTACGAAACAAAATAAAGAAAACTTGCTGAAAATGCAATATTATGCGAAATTCTGAGATTTGAAGGCCAAATCACATATCGTGATACTACATGAAATAAAATTGAAATATTGGTAAAAATGAATATATTTACGTAGTATCAATCTACATGAAAAACGTGAAAAAAGTCACTATTTAACCATATTTGAGGATTTTAACTTCAAATCATAGAGCGAGGTTTCGTATTATTTAGATCCAAGAAAAGACATATGACAATGTTGTTTCCAATACAAATGATAAAAATCAATGTGTTTTCATTAGAATTAACTAAAATGTTCCTGATTTTCCGTTTATATTACCGATGGAAGATGTACACGAAAATCGCTCTATTCCGGCTGAAACGTCGATATATGCAATAAAAACAGAACTTCTCCCCTTTTCAATATCTTACTCAGTATTTTAACGAGAAACAAATAGTTGATTGAAGTGAAGTATTTAAGATTATTATCTAATCAATTATGTGTTTGCATCCTTTTTATCGTATATATAATGAATTAATACCTATAGACTGAAAATTCACAAAAACGTGGAAAAACGGCAAAATATTGCGTAATTCGATAATATTTTGTTTAAATCAAATAAAGGAAAAGGGGATGATAAACGTCAAAATATTGCTAAATTCGATGATTTTTCGTATGAAACAAAATGCAAGAAAACTTGCTTAAAATGCAATATTATGCGAAATTCTGAGATTTGAAGGCCAAATCACATATCGTGATACTACATGAAATAGAATCGAAATATTGGTAAAAATGAATATATTTACGTAGTATCAAACTACATGAAAAACGTGAAATAAGTCACTATTTAACCATATTTGAGGATTTTAACTTCAAATCATAGAGAGAGGTTTCGTATTATTTAGATCCAAGAAAAGACATATGACAATGCTGTTTCCAATACAAATCATAAAAATCAATGTATTTTCATTAGAATTAACTAAAATGTTCCTGATTTTCCGTTTATATTACCGAGGGAAGATGTACACGTAAAACCGCTCTAATCCGGCAGAAACGTCGATATATGCAATAAAAACCGAACTTCTCCCCTTTTCAATATCTTACTCAGTATTTTAACGAGAAACAAATAGATGATTGAAAATGAAGTATTTAAGGTTATTATCTAATCAATTATGTGTTTGCATAATTTTTATCGTATATATATGAATTAATACCCATAGACTGAAAATTCACAAAAAAGTGGAAAAACGGCAAAATATTGCCTAATTCGATGATATTTTGTTTAAATCACATATAGGAAAAGGGGATGATAAACGTCAAAATATTGCTAAATTCGATGATTTTTCGTACGAAACAAAATGCAAGAAAACTTGCTTAAAATGCAATATTAAGTGAAATTCTGAGATTTGAAGGCCAAATCACATATCGTGAAACTACATGAAATAAAATCGAAATATTAGTAAAAATGAATATATTTACGTAGTATCAAACTACATGAAAAACGTGAAAAAAGTCACTATTTAACCATATTTGAGGATTTTAACGTCAAATCATAGAGCGAGGTTTCGTATTATTTAGATCCAATAAAAGACATATGACAATGTTGTTTCCAATACAAATGATAAAAATCAATGTGTTTTCATTAGAATTAACTAAAATGTTCCTGATTTTCCGTTTATATTACCGAGGGAAGATGTACACGTAAAACCGCTCTAATCCGGCAGAAACGTCGATTTAAGCAATAAAAACCGAACTTCTCCCCTTTTCAATATCTTACTCAGTATTTTAACGAGAAACAAATAGATGATTGAAAATGAAGTATTTAAGGTTATTATCTAATCAATTATGTGTTTGCATAATTTTTATCGTATATATATGAATTAATACCCATAGACTGAAAATTCACAAAAAAGTGGAAAAACGGCAAAATATTGCCTCATTCGATGATATTTTGTTTAAATCACATAAAGGAAAAGGGGATGATAAACGTCAAAATATTGCTAAATTCGATGATTTTTCGTACTAAACAAATGGCAAGAAAACTTGCTTAAAATGCAATATTATGCGAAATTCTGAGATTTGAAGGCCAAATCACATATCGTGATACTACATGAAATAGAATCCAAATATCGGTAACAATGAATATATTTACGTAGTATCAAACTACGTGAAAAACGTGAAAAAAGTCACTATTTAACCATATTTGAGGATTTTAACTTCAAATCATAGAGCAAGGTTTCGTATTATTTAGATCCAAGAAAAGACATATGACAATGTTGTTTCCAATACAAATGATAAAAATCAATGTGTTTTCATTAGTATTAACTAAAATGTTCCGGATTTTCCGTTTATATTACCGATGGAAGATGTACACGAAAACCGCTCTATTCCGGCTGAAACGTCGATATATGCAATAAAAACAGAACTTCTCCCCTTTTCAATATCTTACTCAGTATTTTAACGAGAAACAAGTAGTTGATTGAAAATGAAGTATTTAAGGTTATTATCTAATTAATTATGTGTTTGCATCATTTTTATCGTATATATAATGAAATAATACCTATAGACTGAAAATTCACAAAAACGTGGAAAAACGGCAAAATATTGCGTAATTCGATGATATTTTGTTCAAATCAAATAAAGGAAAAGGGGATGATAAACGTCAAAATATTGCTAAATTCGATGATTTTTCGTACGAAACAAAATAAAGAAAACTTGCTGAAAATGCAATATTATGCGAAATTCTGAGATTTGAAGGCCAAATCACATATCGTGATACTACATGAAATAAAATTGAAATATTGGTAAAAATGAATATATTTACGTAGTATCAATCTACATGAAAAACGTGAAAAAAGTCACTATTTAACCATATTTGAGGATTTTAACTTCAAATCATAGAGCGAGGTTTCGTATTATTTAGATCCAAGAAAAGACATATGACAATGTTGTTTCCAATACAAATGATAAAAATCAATGTGTTTTCATTAGAATTAACTAAAATGTTCCTGATTTTCCGTTTATATTACCGATGGAAGATGTACACGAAAATCGCTCTATTCCGGCTGAAACGTCGATATATGCAATAAAAACAGAACTTCTCCCCTTTTCAATATCTTACTCAGTATTTTAACGAGAAACAAATAGTTGATTGAAGTGAAGTATTTAAGGTTATTATCTAATCAATTATGTGTTTGCATCCTTTTAATCGTATATATAATGAATTAATACCTATAGACTGAAAATTCACAAAAACGTGGAAAAACGGCAAAATATTGCGTAATTCGATAATATTTTGTTTAAATCAAATAAAGGAAAAGGGGATGATAAACGTCAAAATATTGCTAAATTCGATGATTTTTCGTATGAAACAAAATGCAAGAAAACTTGCTTAAAATGCAATATTATGCGAAATTCTGAGATTTGAAGGCCAAATCACATATCGTGATACTACATGAAATAGAATCGAAATATTGGTAAAAATGAATATATTTACGTAGTATCAAACTACATGAAAAACGTGAAATAAGTCACTATTTAACCATATTTGAGGATTTTAACTTCAAATCATAGAGAGAGGTTTCGTATTATTTAGATCCAAGAAAAGACATATGACAATGCTGTTTCCAATACAAATCATAAAAATCAATGTATTTTCATTAGAATTAACTAAAATGTTCCTGATTTTCCGTTTATATTACCGAGGGAAGATGTACACGTAAAACCGTTCTAATCCGGCAGAAACGTCGATATATGCAATAAAAACCGAACTTCTCCCCTTTTCAATATCTTACTCAGTATTTTAACGAGAAACAAATAGATGATTGAAAATGAAGTATTTAAGGTTATTATCTAATCAATTATGTGTTTGCATAATTTTTATCGTATATATATGAATTAATACCCATAGACTGAAAATTCACAAAAAAGTGGAAAAACGGCAAAATATTGCCTAATTCGATGATATTTTGTTTAAATCACATATAGGAAAAGGGGATGATAAACGTCAAAATATTGCTAAATTCGATGATTTTTCGTACGAAACAAAATGCAAGAAAACTTGCTTAAAATGCAATATTAAGTGAAATTCTGAGATTTGAAGGCCAAATCACATATCGTGAAACTACATGAAATAAAATCGAAATATTAGTAAAAATGAATATATTTACGTAGTATCAAACTACATGAAAAACGTGAAAAAAGTCACTATTTAACCATATTTGAGGATTTTAACTTCAAATCATAGAGCGAGGTTTCGTATTATTTAGATCCAATAAAAGACATATGACAATGTTGTTTCCAATACAAATGATAAAAATCAATGTGTTTTCATTAGAATTAACTAAAATGTTCCTGATTTTCCGTTTATATTACCGAGGGAAGATGTACACGTAAAACCGCTCTAATCCGGCAGAAACGTCGATTTAAGCAATAAAAACCGAACTTCTCCCCTTTTCAATATCTTACTCAGTATTTTAACGAGAAACAAATAGATGATTGAAAATGAAGTATTTAAGGTTATTATCTAATCAATTATGTGTTTGCATAATTTTTATCGTATATATATGAATTAATACCCATAGACTGAAAATTCACAAAAAAGTGGAAAAACGGCAAAATATTGCCTCATTCGATGATATTTTGTTTAACTCACATAAAGGAAAAGGGGATGATAAACGTCAAAATATTGCTAAATTCGATGATTTTTCGTACTAAACAAATGGCAAGAAAACTTGCTTAAAATGCAATATTATGCGAAATTCTGAGATTTGAAGGCCAAATCACATATCGTGATACTACATGAAATAGAATCCAAATATCGGTAACAATGAATATATTTACGTAGTATCAAACTACGTGAAAAACGTGAAAAAAGTCACTATTTAACCATATTTGAGGATTTTAACTTCAAATCATAGAGCAAGGTTTCGTATTATTTAGATCCAAGAAAAGACATATGACAATGTTGTTTCCAATACAAATGATAAAAATCAATGTGTTTTCATTAGTATTAACTAAAATGTTCCGGATTTTCCGTTTATATTACCGATGGAAGATGTACACGAAAACCGCTCTATTCCGGCTGAAACGTCGATATATGCAATAAAAACAGAACTTCTCCCCTTTTCAATATCTTACTCAGTATTTTAACGAGAAACAAATAGTTGATTGAAGTGAAGTATTTAAGGTTATTATCTAATCAATTATGTGTTTGCATCCTTTTTATCGTATATATAATGAATTAATACCTATAGACTGAAAATTCACAAAAACGTGGAAAAACGGCAAAATATTGCGTAATTCGATAATATTTTGTTTAAATCAAATAAAGGAAAAGGGGATGATAAACGTCAAAATATTGCTAAATTCGATGATTTTTCGTATGAAACAAAATGCAAGAAAACTTACTTAAAATGCAATATTATGCGAAATTCTGAGATTTGAAGGCCAAATCACATATCGTGAAACTACATGAAATAAAATCGAAATATTGGTAAAAATGAATATATTTACGTAGTATCAAACTACATGAAAAACGTGAAATAAGTCACTATTTAACCATATTTGAGGATTTTAACTTCAAATCATAGAGCGAGGTTTCGTATTATTTAGATCCAAGAAAAGACATATGACAATGCTGTTTCCAATACAAATGATAAAAATCAATGTGTTTTCATTAGAATTAACTAAAATGTTCCTGATTTTCCGTTTATATTACCGAGGGAAGATGTACACGTAAAACCGCTCTAATCCGGCAGAAACGTCGATATAAGCAATAAAAACCGAACTTCTCCCCTTTTCAATATCTTACTCAGTATTTTAACGAGAAACAAATAGATGATTGAAAATGAAGTATTTAAGGTTATTATCTAATCAATTATGTGTTTGCATAATTTTTATCGTATATATATGAATTAATACCCATAGACTGAAAATTCACAAAAAAGTGGAAAAACGGCAAAATATTGCCTAATTCGATGATATTTTGTTTAAATCACATATAGGAAAAGGGGATGATAAACGTCAAAATATTGCTAAATTCGATGATTTTTCGTACTAAACAAATGGCAAGAAAACTTGCTTAAAATGCAATATTATGCGAAATTCTGAGATTTGAAGGCCAAATCACATATCGTGAAACTACATGAAATAAAATCGAAATATTAGTAAAAATGAATATGTTTACGTAGTATCAAACTACATGAAAAACGTGAAAAAAGTCACTATTTAACCATATTTGAGGATTTTAACTTCAAATCATAGAGCGAGGTTTCGTATTATTTAGATCCATGAAAAGACATATGACAATGTTGTTTCCAATACAAATGATAAAAATCAATGTGTTTTCATTAGAATTAACTAAAATGTTCCTGATTTTCCGTTTATATTACCGAGGGAAGATGTACACGTAAAACCGCTCTAATCCGGCAGAAACGTCGATATAAGCAATAAAAACCGAACTTCTCCCCTTTTCAATATCTTACTCAGTATTTTAACGAGAAACAAATAGATGATTGAAAATGAAGTATTTAAGGTTATTATCTAATCAATTATGTGTTTGCATAATTTTTATCGTATATATATGAATTAATACCCATAGACTGAAAATTCACAAAAAAGTGGAAAAACGGCAAAATATTGCCTCATTCGATGATATTTTGTTTAAATCACATAAAGGAAAAGGGGATGATAAACGTCAAAATATTGCTAAATTCGATGATTTTTCGTACTAAACAAATGGCAAGAAAACTTGCTTAAAATGCAATATTATGCGAAATTCTGAGATTTGAAGGCCAAATCACATATCGTGATACTACATGAAATAGAATCCAAATATCGGTAACAATGAATATATTTACGTAGTATCAAACTACGTGAAAAACGTGAAAAAAGTCACTATTTAACCATATTTGAGGATTTTAACTTCAAATCATAGAGCAAGGTTTCGTATTATTTAGATCCAAGAAAAGACATATGACAATGTTGTTTCCAATACAAATGATAAAAATCAATGTGTTTTCATTAGTATTAACTAAAATGTTCCTGATTTTCCGTTTATATTACCGATGGAAGATGTACACGAAAATCGCTCTATTCCGGCTGAAACGTCGATATATGCAATAAAAACAGAACTTCTCCCCTTTTCAATATCTTACTCAGTATTTTAACGAGAAACAAATAGTTGATTGAAGTGAAGTATTTAAGGTTATTATCTAATCAATTATGTGTTTGCATCCTTTTTATCGTATATATAATGAATTAATACCTATAGACTGAAAATTCACAAAAACGTGGAAAAACGGCAAAATATTGCGTAATTCGATAATATTTTGTTTAAATCAAATAAAGGAAAAGGGGATGATAAACGTCAAAATATTGCTAAATTCGATGATATTTCGTACGAAACAAAATGCAAGAAAACTTACTTAAAATGCAATATTATGCGAAATTCTGAGATTTGAAGGCCAAATCACATATCGTGAAACTACATGAAATAAAATCGAAATATTGGTAAAAATGAATATATTTACGTAGTATCAAACTACATGAAAAACGTGAAAAAAGTCACTATTTAACCATATTTGAGGATTTTAACTTCAAATCATAGAGCGAGGTTTCGTATTATTTAGATCCAAGAAAAGACATATGACAATGTTGTTTCCAATACAAATGATAAAAATCAATGTGTTTTCATTAGAATTAACTAAAATGTTCCTGATTTTCCGTTTATATTACCGAGGGAAGATGTACACGTAAAACCGCTCTAATCCGGCTGAAACGTCGATATATGCAATAAAACCGAACTTCTTCCCTTTTCAATATCTTACTCAGTATTTTAACGAGAAACAAATAGATGATTGAAAATGAAGTATTTAAGGTTATTATCTAATCAATTATGTGTTTGCATAATTTTTATCGTATATATATGAATTAATACCCATAGACTGAAAATTCACAAAAACGTGGAAAAACGGCAAAATATTGCCTAATTCGATGATATTTTGTTTAAGTCACATAAAGGAAAAAAGGATGATAAACGTCAAAATATTGCTAAATTCGATGATTTTTCGTACGAAACAAAATGCAAGAAAACTTGCTTAAAATGCAATATTATGCAAAATTCTGAGATTTGACGGCCAAATCACATATCGTGATACTACATGAAATAGAATCGAAATATTGGTAAAAATGAATATATTTACGTAGTATCAAACTACATGAAAAACGTGAAAAAAGTCACTATTTAACCATATTTGAGGATTTTACCTTCAAATCATAGCGCGAGGTTTCGTATTATTTAGATCCAAGAAAAGACATATGACAATGTTGTTTGCAATAGAAGTGATAAAAATCAATGTGTTTTCATTAGAATTAACTAAAATGTTCCTGATTTTCCGTTTGTATTACCGAGGGAAGATGTACACGTAAAACCGCTCTAATCCGGCTGAAACGTCGATATATGCATTAAAAACCGAATTTCTCAACTTTTCAATATCTTACTCAGTATTTTAACGAGAAACAAATAGTTGATTGAAAATGAAGTATTTAAGGTTATTATCTATTCATTTTTAATCATTAATCATAATTATTATGTGTTTGCATCATTTTTATCGTACATATAATGAATTAATACCAATAAACTGAAAATTCACATAAACGTGGAAAAACTGCAAAATATTGCCTAATTCGATGATATTTTGTTTAAATTACATAAAGGAAAAGGGGATGATAAACGTCAAAATATTGCTAAATTCGATGATTTTTCGTACGAAACAAAATGGAAGAAAACTTGCTTAAAATGCAATATTATGCGAAATTCTGAGATTTGAAGGCCAAATCACATATCGTGATACTACATGAAATAGTATCGCAATATTGGTAAAAATGAATATATTTACGTAATATCAAACTACATGAAAAACGTGAAAAAAGTCACTATTTAACCATATTTGAGGATTTTAACTTCAAATCATAGAGAGAGGTTTCGAATTATTTAGATCACAAGAAAAGACATATGACAATGCTGTTTCCAATACAAATCATAAAAATCAATGTATTTTCATTAGAATTATCTAAAATGTTCCTGATTTTCCGTTTATATTACCGAGGGAAGATGTACACGTAAAACCGCTCTAATCCGGCAGAAACGTCGATATATGCAATAAAAACCGAACTTCTCCCCTTTTCAATATCTTACTCAGTATTTTAACGAGAAACAAATAGATGATTGAAAATGAAGTATTTAAGGTTATTATCTAATCAATTATGTGTTTGCATAATTTTTATCGTATATATATGAATTAATACCCATAGACTGAAAATTCACAAAAAAGTGGAAAAACGGCAAAATATTGCCTAATTCGATGATATTTTGTTTAAATCACATAAAGGAAAAGGGGATGATAAACGTCAAAATATTGCTAAATTCGATGATTTTTCGTACGAAACAAAATGCAAGAAAACTTGCTTAAAATGCAATATTATGCGAAATTCTGAGATTTGAAGGCCAAATCACATATCGTGAAACTACATGAAATAAAATCGAAATATTAGTAAAAATTAATATATTTACGTAGTATCAAACTACATGAAAAACGTGAAAAAATTCACTATTTAACCATATTTGAGGATTTTAACTTCAAATCATAGAGCGAGGTTTCGTATTATTTAGATCCAAGAAAAGACATATGACAATGTTGTTTCCAATACAATAAAAATCAATGTGTTTTCATTAGAATTAACTAAAATGTTCCTGATTTTCCGTTTATATTACCGAGGGAAGATGTACACGTAAAACCGCTCTAATCCGGCTGAAACGTCGATATATGCAATAAAACCGAACTTCTCCCCTTTTCAATATCTTACTCAGTATTTTAACGAGAAACAAATAGATGATTGAAATGAAGTATTTAAGGTTATTATCTAATCAATTATGTGTTTGCATAATTTTTATCGTATATATATGAATTAATACCCATAGACTGAAAATTCACAAAAAAGTGGAAAAACGGCAAAATATTGCCTAATTCGATGATATTTTGTTTAAGTCACATAAAGGAAAAAAGGGATGATAAACGTCAAAATATTGCTAAATTCGATGATTTTTCGTACGAAACAAAATGCAAGAAAACTTGCTTAAAATGCAATATTATGCGAAAATTCTGAGATTTGACGGCCAAATCACATATCGTGAATACTACATGAAATAGAATCGAAATATTGGTAAAAATGAATATATTTACGTAGTATCAAACTACATGAAAAACGTGAAAAAAGTCACTATTTAACCATATTTGAGGATTTTACCTTCAAATCATAGCGCGAGGTTTCGTATTATTTAGATCCAAGAAAAGACATATGACAATGTTGTTTGCAATACAAGTGATAAAAATCAATGTGTTTTCATTAGAATTAACTAAAATGTTCCTGATTTTCCGTTTGTATTACCGAGGGAAGATGTACACGGAAAACCGCTCTAATCCGGCTGAAACGTCGATATATGCAATAAAACCGAACTTTCTCAACTTTTCAATATCTTACTCAGTATTTTAACGAGAAACAAATAGATTGATTGAAAATGAAGTATTTAAGGTTATTATCTAATCAATTATGTGTTTGCATAATTTTTATCGTATATATATGAATTAATACCCATAGACTGAAAATTCACAAAAACGTGGAAAAACGGCAAAATATTGCCTAATTCGATGATATTTTGTTTAAGTCACATAAAGGAAAAAAGGATGATAAACGTCAAAATATTGCTAAATTCGATGATTTTTCGTACGAAACAAAATGCAAGAAAACTTGCTTAAAATGCAATATTATGCAAAATTCTGAGATTTGACGGCCAAATCACATATCGTGATACTACATGAAATAGAATCGAAATATTGGTAAAAATGAATATATTTACGTAGTATCAAACTACATGAAAAACGTGAAAAAAGTCACTATTTAACCATATTTGAGGATTTTACCTTCAAATCATAGCGCGAGGTTTCGTATTATTTAGATCCAAGAAAAGACATATGACAATGTTGTTTGCAATAGAAGTGATAAAAATCAATGTGTTTTCATTAGAATTAACTAAAATGTTCCTGATTTTCCGTTTGTATTACCGAGGGAAGATGTACACGTAAAACCGCTCTAATCCGGCTGAAACGTCGATATATGCAATTAAAAACCGAATTTCTCAACTTTTCAATATCTTACTCAGTATTTTAACGAGAAACAAATAGTTGATTGAAAATGAAGTATTTAAGGTTATTATCTATTCATTTTAATCATTAATCATAATTATTATGTGTTTGCATCATTTTTATCGTACATATAATGAATTAATACCAATAAACTGAAAATTCACATAAACGTGGAAAAACTGCAAAATATTGCCTAATTCGATGATATTTTGTTTAAATTACATAAAGGAAAAGGGGATGATAAACGTCAAAATATTGCTAAATTCGATGATTTTTCGTACGAAACAAAATGGAAGAAAACTTGCTTAAAATGCAATATTATGCGAAATTCTGAGATTTGAAGGCCAAATCACATATCGTGATACTACATGAAATAGTATCGCAATATTGGTAAAAATGAATATATTTACGTAATATCAAACTACATGAAAAACGTGAAAAAAGTCACTATTTAACCATATTTGAGGATTTTAACTTCAAATCATAGAGAGAGGTTTCGAATTATTTAGATCACAAGAAAAGACATATGACAATGCTGTTTCCAATACAAATCATAAAAATCAATGTATTTTCATTAGAATTATCTAAAATGTTCCTGATTTTCCGTTTATATTACCGAGGGAAGATGTACACGTAAAACCGCTCTAATCCGGCAGAAACGTCGATATATGCAATAAAAACCGAACTTCTCCCCTTTTCAATATCTTACTCAGTATTTTAACGAGAAACAAATAGATTGATTGAAAATGAAGTATTTAAGGTTATTATCTAATCAATTATGTGTTTGCATAATTTTTATCGTATATATATGAATTAATACCCTATAGACTGAAAATTCACAAAAAAGTGGAAAAACGGCAAAATATTGCCTAATTCGATGATATTTTGTTTAAATCACATAAAGGAAAAGGGGATGATAAACGTCAAAATATTGCTAAATTCGATGATTTTTCGTACGAAACAAAATGCAAGAAAACTTGCTTAAAATGCAATATTATGCGAAATTCTGAGATTTGAAGGCCAAATCACATATCGTGAAACTACATGAAATAAATCGAAATATTAGTAAAAATTAATATATTTACGTAGTATCAAACTACATGAAAAACGTGAAAAAATTCACTATTTAACCATATTTGAGGATTTTAACTTCAAATCATAGAGCGAGGTTTCGTATTATTTAGATCCAAGAAAAGACATATGACAATGTTGTTTCCAATACAATAAAAATCAATGTGTTTTCATTAGAATTAACTAAAATGTTCCTGATTTTCCGTTTATATTACCGAGGGAAGATGTACACGTAAAACCGCTCTAATCCGGCTGAAACGTCGATATATGCAATAAAACCGAACTTCTCCCCTTTTCAATATCTTACTCAGTATTTTAACGAGAAACAAATAGATGATTGAAATGAAGTATTTAAGGTTATTATCTAATCAATTATGTGTTTGCATAATTTTTATCGTATATATATGAATTAATACCCATAGACTGAAAATTCACAAAAAAGTGGAAAAACGGCAAAATATTGCCTAATTCGATGATATTTTGTTTAAGTCACATAAAGGAAAAAAGGGATGATAAACGTCAAAATATTGCTAAATTCGATGATTTTTCGTACGAAACAAAATGCAAGAAAACTTGCTTAAAATGCAATATTATGCAAAATTCTGAGATTTGACGGCCAAATCACATATCGTGATACTACATGAAATAGAATCGAAATATTGGTAAAAATGAATATATTTACGTAGTATCAAACTACATGAAAAACGTGAAAAAAGTCACTATTTAACCATATTTGAGGATTTTACCTTCAAATCATAGCGCGAGGTTTCGTATTATTTAGATCCAAGAAAAGACATATGACAATGTTGTTTGCAATACAAGTGATAAAAATCAATGTGTTTTCATTAGAATTAACTAAAATGTTCCTGATTTTCCGTTTGTATTACCGAGGGAAGATGTACACGGAAAACCGCTCTAATCCGGCTGAAACGTCGATATATGCAATAAAAACCGAATTTCTCAACTTTTCAATATCTTACTCAGTATTTTAACGAGAAACAAATAATTGATTGAAAATGAAGTATTTAAGGTTATTATCTAATCAATTATGTGTTTGCATAATTTTTATCGTATATATATGAATTAATACCCATAGACTGAAAATTCACAAAAACGTGGAAAAACGGCAAAATATTGCCTAATTCGATGATATTTTGTTTAAGTCACATAAAGGAAAAAAGGATGATAAACGTCAAAATATTGCTAAATTCGATGATTTTTCGTACGAAACAAAATGCAAGAAAACTTGCTTAAAATGCAATATTATGCAAAATTCTGAGATTTGACGGCCAAATCACATATCGTGATACTACATGAAATAGAATCGAAATATTGGTAAAAATGAATATATTTACGTAGTATCAAACTACATGAAAAACGTGAAAAAAGTCACTATTTAACCATATTTGAGGATTTTACCTTCAAATCATAGCGCGAGGTTTCGTATTATTTAGATCCAAGAAAAGACATATGACAATGTTGTTTGCAATACAAGTGATAAAAATCAATGTGTTTTCATTAGAATTAACTAAAATGTTCCTGATTTTCCGTTTGTATTACCGAGGGAAGATGTACACGGAAAACCGCTCTAATCCGGCTGAAACGTCGATATATGCAATAAAAACCGAATTTCTCAACTTTTCAATATCTTACTCAGTATTTTAACGAGAAACAAATAATTGATTGAAAATGAAGTATTTAAGGTTATTATCTATTCATTTTAATCATTAATCACAATTATTATGTGTTTGCATCATTTTTATCGTACATATAATGAATTAATACCAATAAACTGAAAATTCACATAAACGTGGAAAAACTGCAAAATATTGCCTAATTCGATGATATTTTGTTTAAATTACATAAAGGAAAAGGGGATGATAAACGTCAAAATATTGCTAAATTCGATGATTTTTCGTACGAAACAAAATGGAAGAAAACTTGCTTAAAATGCAATATTATGCGAAATTCTGAGATTTGAAGGCCAAATCACATATCGTGATACTACATGAAACAGTATCGAAATATTGGTAAAAATGAATATATTTACGTAATATCAAACTACATGAAAAACGTGAAAAAAGTCACAATTTAACCATATTTGAGGATTTTAACTTCAAATCATAGAGAGAGGTTTCGTATTATTAAGATCCAAGAAAAGACATGTGACAATGCTTTTTCCAATACAAATCATAAAAATCAATGTATTTTCATTAGAATTAACTAAAATGTTCCTGATTTTCCGTTTATATTACCGATGGAAGATGTACACGAAAATCGCTCTATTCCGGCTGAAACGTCGATATATGCAATAAAAACAGAACTTCTCCCCTTTTCAATATCTTACTCAGTATTTTAACGAAAAACAAATAGTTGATTGAAAATGAAGTATTTAAGGTTATTATCTAATCAATTATGTGTTTGCATAATTTTTATCGTATATATAATGAATTAATACCTATAGACTGAAAATTCACAAAAACGTGGAAAAACGGCAAAATATTGCGTAATTCGATGATATTTTGTTTAAATCAAATAAAGGAAAAGGGGATGATAAACGTCAAAATATTGCTAAATTCGATGATTTTTCGTACGAAACAAAATGCAAGAAAACTTGCTTAAAATGTAATATTATGAGAAATTCTGAGAATTGAAGGCCAAATACTACATGAAATAGAATCGAAATATTGGTAAAAATGAATATATTTACGTAGTATCAAACTACATGAAAAACGTGAAAAAAGTCACTATTTAACCATATTTGAGGATTTTACCTTCAAATCATAGCGCGAGGTTTCGTATTATTTAGATCCAAGAAAAGACATATGACAATGTTGTTTGCAATACAAGTGATAAAAATCAATGTGTTTTCATTAGAATTAACTAAAATGTTCCTGATTTTCCGTTTGTATTACCGAGGGAAGATGTACACGTAAAACCGCTCTAATCCGGCTGAAACGTCGATATATGCAATAAAAACCGAATTTCTCAACTTTGCAATATCTTACTCAGTATTTTAACGAGAAACAAATAGTTGATTGAAAATGAAGTATTTAAGGTTATTATCTAATCATTTTAATCATTAATCATAATTATTATGTGTTTGCATCATTTTTATCGTACATATAATGAATTAATACCAATAAACTGAAAATTCACATAAACGTGGAAAAACTGCAAAATATTGCCTAATTCGATGATATTTTGTTTAAATTACATAAAGGAAAAGGGGGATGAAAAACGTCAAAATATTGCTAAATTCGATGATTTTTCGTACGAAACAAAATGGAAGAAAACTTGCTTAAAATGCAATATTATGCGAAATTCTGAGATTTGAAGGCCAAATCACATATCGTGATACTACATGAAATAGTATCGAAATATTGGTAAAAATGAATATATTTACGTAATATCAAACTACATGATTAACGTGAAAAAGTCACTATTTTACCATATTTGATGATTTTACCTTCAAATCATAGAGCGAGGTTTCGTATTATTTAGATCCAAGAAAAGACATATGACAATGTTGTTTCCAATACAAATGATAAAAATCAATGTGTTTTCATTAGAATTAACTAAAATGTTCCTGATTTTCCTTTTATATTACCGAGGGAAGATGTACACGTAAAACCGCTCTAATCCGGCTGAAACGTCGATATATGCAATAAAACCGAACTTCTCCCCTTTTCAATATCTTACTCAGTATTTTAACGAGAAACAAATAGATGATTGAAAATGAAGTATTTAAGGTTATTATCTAATCAATTATGTGTTTGCATAATTTTATCGTATATAAATGAATTAATACCCATAGACTGAAAATTCACAAAAACGTGGAAAAACGGCAAAATATTGCCTAATTCGATGATATTTTGTTTAAGTCACATAAAGGAATAAAGGATGATAAACGTCAAAATATTGCTAAATTCGATGATTTTTCGTACGAAACAAAATGCAAGAAAACATGCTTAAAATGCAATATTATGCAAAATTCTGAGATTTGACGGCCAAATCACATATCGTGATACTACATGAAATAGAATCGAAATATTGGTAAAAATGAATATATTTACGTAGTATCAAACTACATGAAAAACGTGAAAAAAGTCACTATTTAACCATATTTGAGGATTTTACCTTCAAATCATAGCGCGAGGTTTCGTATTATTTAGATCCAAGAAAAGACATATGACAATGTTGTTTGCAATACAAGTGATAAAAATCAATGTGTTTTCATTAGAATTAACTAAAATGTTCCTGATTTTCCGTTTGTATTACCGAGGGAAGATGTACACGGAAAACCGTTCTAATCCGGCTGAAAAGTCGATATATGCAATAAAAACCGAATTTCTCAACTTTTCAATATCTTACTCAGTATTTTAACGAGAAACAAATAATTGATTGAAAATGAAGTATTTAAGGTTATTATCTATTCATTTTAATCATTAATCACAATTATTATGTGTTTGCATCATTTTTATCGTACATATAATGAATTAATACCAATAAACTGAAAATTCACATAAACGTGGAAAAACTGCAAAATATTGCCTAATTCGATGATATTTTGTTTAAATTACATAAAGGAAAAGGGGATGATAAACGTCAAAATATTGCTAAATTCGATGATTTTTCGTACGAAACAAAATGGAAGAAAACTTGCTTAAAATGCAATATTATGCGAAATTCTGAGATTTGAAGGCCAAATCACATATCGTGATACTACATGAAATAGTATCGAAATATTGGTAAAAATGAATATATTTACGTAATATCAAACTACATGAAAAACGTGAAAAAAGTCACAATTTAACCATATTTGAGGATTTTAACTTCAAATCATAGAGAGAGGTTTCGTATTATTTAGATCCAAGAAAAGACATATGACAATGCTGTTTCCAATACAAATCATAAAAATCAATGTATTTTCATTAGAATTAACTAAAATGTTCCTGATTTTCCGTTTATATTACCGATGGAAGATGTACACGAAAATCGCTCTATTCTGGCTGAAACGTCGATATATGCAATAAAAACAGAACTTCTCCCCTTTTCAATATCTTACTCAGTATTTTAACGAGAAACAAATAGTTGATTGAAAATGAAGTATTTATGGTTATTATCTAATCAATTATGTGTTTGCATCATTTTTATCGTATATATAATGAATTAATACCAATAGACTGAAAATTCACAAAAACGTGGAAAAACGGCAAAATATTGCGTAATTCGATGATATTTTGTTTAAATCAAATAAAGGAAAAGGGGATGATAAACGTCAAAATATTGCTAAATTCGATGATTTTTCGTACGAAACAAAATGCAAGAAAACTTGCTTAAAATGTAATATTATGCGAAATTCTGAGATTTGAAGGCCAAATACTACATGAAATAGAATCGAAATATTGGTAAAAATGAATATATTTACGTAGTATCAAACTACATGAAAAACGTGAAAAAAGTCACTATTTAACCATATTTGAGGATTTTACCTTCAAATCATAGCGCGAGGTTTCGTATTATTTAGATCCAAGAAAAGACATATGACAATGTTGTTTGCAATACAAGTGATAAAAATCAATGTGTTTTCATTAGAATTAACTGAAATGTTCCTGATTTTCCGTTTGTATTACCGAGGGAAGATGTACACGTAAAACCGCTCTAATCCGGCTGAAACGTCGATATATGCAATAAAAACCGAATTTCTCAACTTTTCAATATCTTACACAGTATTTTAACGAGAAACAAATAGTTGATTGAAAATTAAGTATTTAAGGTTATTATCTAATCATTTTAATCATTAATCATAATTATTATGTGTTTGCATCATTTTTATCGTACATATAATGAATTAATACCAATAAACTGAAAATTCACATAAACGTGGAAAAACTGCAAAATATTGCCTAATTCGATGATATTTTGTTTAAGTCACATAAAGGAAAAGGGGATAATAAACGTCAAAATATTACTAAATTCGACGATTTTTCGTACGAAACAAAATGCAAGAAAACTTGCTTAAAATGCAATATTATGCGAAATTCTGAGATTTGAAGGCCAAATCACATATCGTGATACTACATGAAATAAAATCGAAATATTGGTAAAAATGAATATATTTACGTAGTATCAAACTACATGAAAAACGTGAAAAAAGTCACTATATAACCATATTTGAGGATTTTAACTTCAAATCATAGAGCGAGGTTTCGTATTATTTAGATCCAAGAAAAGACATATGACAATGTTGTTTCCAATACAAATGATAAAAATCAATGTGTTTTCATTACAATTAACTAAAATGTTCCTGATTTTCCGTTTATATTACCGAGGTAAGATGTACACGTAAAACCGCTCTAATCCGGCTGAAACGTCGATATATGCAATAAAAACAGAACTTCTCCCCTTTTCAATATCTTACTCAGTATTTAACGAGAAACAAATAGTTGATTGAAAATGAAGTATTTAAGGTTATTATCTAATCAATTATGTGTTTGCATCATTTTTATCGTATATATAATGAATTAATACCTATAGACTGAAAATTCATAAAAACGTGGAAAAACGGCAAAATATTGCGTAATTCGATGATATTTTGTTTAAATCAAATAAAGAAAAAGGGGATGATAAACGTCAAAATATTGCTAAATTCGATGATTTTTCGTACGGAAACAAAATGCAAGAAAACTTGCTTAAAATGTAATATTATGCGAAATTCTGAGATTTGAAGGCCAAATCACATATCGTGATACTACATGAAATAGAATCGAAATATTGGTAAAAATGAATATATTTACGTAGTATCAAACTACATGAAAAACGTGAAAAAAGTCACTATTTAACCATATTTGTGGATTTTAACTTCAAATCATAGAGCAAGGTTTCGTATTATTTAGATCCAAGAAAAGACATATGACAATGTTGTTTCCAATACAAATGATAAAAATCAATGTGTTTTCATTAGTATTAACTAAAATGTTCCTGATTTTCCGTTTATATTACCGATGGAAGATGTACACGAAAATCGCTCTATTCCGGCTGAAACGTCGATATATGCAACAAAAACAGAACTTCTCCCCTTTTCAATATCTTACTCAGTATTTTAACGAGAAACAAATAGTTGATTGAAATGAAGTATTTAAGGTTATTATCTAATCAATTATGTGTTTGCATCCTTTTTATCGTATATACAATGAATTAATACCTATAGACTGAAAATTCACAAACACGTGGAAAAACGGCAAAATATTGCGTAATTCGATATTATTTTGTTTAAATCAAATAAAGGAAAAGGGGATGATAAACGTCAAAATATTGCTAAATTCGATGATTTTTCGTATGAAACAAAATGCAAGAAAACTTGCTTAAAATGTAATATTATGCGAAATTCTGAGATTTGAAGGCCAAATCACATATCGTGATACTACATGAAATAGAATCGAAATATTGGTAAAAATGAATATATTTACGTAGTATCAAACTACATGAAAAACGTGAAAAAAGTCACTATTTAACCATATTTGAGGATTTTAACTTCAAATCATAGAGAGAGGTTTCGTATTATTTAGATCCAAGAAAAGACATATGACAATGCTGTTTCCAATACAAATGATAAAAATCAATGTATTTTCATTAGAATTAACTAAAATGTTCCTGTTTTTCCGTTTATATTACCGAGGGAAGATGTACACGTAAAACCGCTCTAATCCGGCAGAAACGTCGATATATGCAATAAAAACCGAACTTCTCCCCTTTTCAATATCTTACTCAGTATTTTAACGAGAAACAAATAGATGATTGAAAATGAAGTATTTAAGGTTATTATCTAATCAATTATGTGTTTGCATAATTTTTATCGTATATATATGAATTAATACCCATAGACTGAAAATTCACAAAAAAGTAGAAAAACGGCAAAATATTGCCTAATTCGATGATATTTTGTTTAAATCACATAAAGGAAAAGGGGATGATAAACGTCAAAATATTGCTAAATTCGATGATTTTTCGTACAAATAAAATGAAAGAAAACTTGCTTAAAATGCAATATTATGCGAAATTCTGAGATTTGAAGGCCAAATCACATATCGTGATACTACATGAAATAGTATCGAAATATTGGTAAAAATGAATATATTTACGTAATATCAAACTACATGATTAACGTGAAAAAGTCACTATTTTACCATATTTGAGGATTTTACCTTCAAATCATAGAGCGAGGTTTCGTATTATTTAGATCCAAGAAAAGACATATGACAATGTTGTTTCCAATACAAATGATAAAAATCAATGTGTTTTCATTACAATTAACTAAAATGTTCCTGATTTTCCGTTTATATTACCGAGGGAAGATGTACACGTAAAACCGCTCTAATCCGGCTGAAACGTCGATATATGCAATAAAAACCGAATTTCTCAACTTTTCAATATCTTACTCAGTATTTTAACGAGAAACAAATAGTTGATTGAAAATGAAGTATTTAAGGTTATTATCTAATCATTTTAATCATTAATCATAATTATTATGTGTTTGCATCATTTTTATCGTACATATAATGAATTAATACCAATAAACTGAAAATTCACATAAACGTGGAAAATCTGCAAAATATTGCCTAATTCGATGATATTTTGTTTAAATTACATAAAGGAAAAGGGGGATGATAAACGTCAAAATATTGCTAAATTCGATGATTTTTCGTACGAAACAAAATGGAAGAAAACTTGCTTAAAATGCAATATTATGCGAAATTCTGAGATTTGAAGGCCAAATCACATATCGTGATACTACATGAAATAGTATCGAAATATTGGTAAAAATGAATATATTTACGTAATATCAAACTACATGATTAACGTGAAAAAGTCACTATTTTACCATATTTGAGTATTTTACCTTCAAATCATAGAGCGAGGTTTCGTATTATTTAGATCCAAGAAAAGACATATGACAATGTTGTTTCCAATACAAATGATAAAAATCAATGTGTTTTCATTAGAATTAACTAAAATGTTCCTGATTTTCCGTTTATATTACCGAGGTAAGATGTACACGTAAAACCGCTCTAATCCGGCTGAAACGTCGATATATGCAATAGAAACAGAACTTCTCCCCTTTTCAATATCTTACTCAGTATTTTAACGAGAAACAAATAGTTGATTGAAAATGAAGTATTTAAGGTTATTATCTAATCAATAATGGGTTTGCATCATTTTTATCGTATATATATGAATTAATAAAAAAAAAAAAAATTCACAAAAACGTGGAAAAACGGATAAATATTGCCTAATTCGATGATATTTTGTTTAAGTCACATAAAGGAAAAGGGGATAATAAACGTCAAAATATTACTAAATTCGATGATTTTTCGTACGAAACAAAATGCAAGAAAACTTGCTTAAAATGCAATATTATGCGAAATTCTGAGATTTGAAGGCCAAATCACATATCGTGATACTACATGAAATAAAATCGAAATATTGGTAAAAATGAATATATTTACGTAGTATCTACATGAAAAACGTGAAAAAAGTCACTATATAACCATATTTGAGGATTTTAACTTCAAATCATAGAGCAAGGTTTCGTATTATTTAGATCCAAGAAAAGACATATGACAATGTTGTTTCCAATACAAATGATAAAAATCAATGTGTTTTCATTAGTATTAACTAAAATGTTCCTGATTTTCCGTTTATATTACCGATGAAAGATGTACACGAAAATCGCTCTATTCCGGCTGAAACGTCGATATATGCAATAAAAACAGAACTTCTCCCCTTTTCAATATCTTACTCAGTATTTAACGACAAACAAATAGTTGATTGAAAATGAAGTACTTAAGGTTATTATCTAATCAATTATGTGTTTGCATCATTTTTATCGTATATATAATGAATTAATACCTATAGACTGAAAATTCATAAAAACGTGGAAAAACGGCAAAATATTGCGTAATTCGATGATATTTTGTTTAAATCAAATAAAGAAAAAGGGGATGATAAACGTCAAAATATTGCTAAATTCGATGATTTTTCGTACGGAAACAAAATGCAAGAAAACTTGTTTAAAATGTAATATTATGCGAAATTCTGAGATTTGAAGGCCAAATCACATATCGTGATACTACATGAAATAGAATCGAAATATTGGTAAAAATGAATATATTTACGTAGTATCAAACTACATGAAAAACGTGAAAAAAGTCACTATTTAACCATATTTGTGGATTTTAACTTCAAATCATAGAGCAAGGTTTCGTATTATTTAGATCCAAGAAAAGACATATGACAATGTTGTTTCCAATACAAATGATAAAAATCAATGTGTTTTCATTAGTATTAACTGAAATGTTCCTGATTTTCCGTTTATATTACCGATGGAAGATGTACACGAAAATCACTCTATTCCGGCTGAAACGTCGATATATGCAACAAAAACAGAACTTCTCCCCTTTTCAATATCTTACTCAGTATTTTAACGAGAAACAAATAGTTGATTGAAATGAAGTATTTATGGTTATTATCTAATCAATTATGTGTTTGCATCCTTTTTATCGTATATACAATGAATTAATACCTATAGACTGAAAATTCACAAACACGTGGAAAAACGGCAAAATATTGCGTAATTCGATAATATTTTGTTTAAATCAAATAAAGGAAAAGGGGATGATAAACGTCAAAATATTGCTAACTTCGATGATTTTTCGTATGAAACAAAATGCAAGAAAACTTGCTTAAAATGCAATATTATGCGAAATTCTGAGATTTGAAGGCCAAATCACATATCGTGATACTACATGAAATAGAATCGAAATATTGGTAAAAATGAATATATTTACGTAGTATCAAACTACATGAAAAACGGGAAAAAAGTCACTATTTAACCATATTTGAGGATTTTAACTTCAAATCATAGAGAGAGGTTTCGTATTATTTAGATCCAAGAAAAGACATATGACAATGCTGTTTCCAATACAAATGATAAAAATCAATGTATTTTCATTAGAATTAACTAAAATGTTCCTGATTTTCCGTTTATATTACCGAGGGAAGATGTACACGTAAAACCGCTCTAATCCGGCAGAAACGTCGATATATGCAATAAAAACCGAACTTCTCCCCTTTGCAATATCTTACTCAGTATTTTAACGAGAAACAAATAGATGATTGAAAATGAAGTATTTAAGGTTATTATCTAATCAATTATGTGTTTGCATAATTTTTATCGTATATATATGAATTAATACCCATAGACTGAAAATTCACAAAAAAGTAGAAAAACGGCAAAATATTGCCTAATTCGATGATATTTTGTTTAAATCACATAAAGGAAAAGGGGATGATAAACGTCAAAATATTGCTAAATTCGATGATTTTTCGTACAAATAAAATGCAAGAAAACTTGCTTAAAATGCAATATTATGCGAAATTCTGAGATTTGAAGGCCAAATCACATATCGTGATACTACATGAAATAGTATCGAAATATTGGTAAAAATGAATATATTTACGTAATATCAAACTACATGATTAACGTGAAAAAGTCACTATTTTACCATATTTGAGGATTTTACCTTCAAATCATAGAGCGAGGTTTCGTATTATTTAGATCCAAGAAAAGACATATGACAATGTTGTTTCCAATACAAATGATAAAAATCAATGTGTTTTCATTACAATTAACTAAAATGTTCCTGATTTTCCGTTTCCGAGGGAAGATGTACACGTAAAACCGCTCTAATCCGGCTGAAACGTCGATATATGCAATAAAAACCGAATTTCTCAACTTTTCAATATCTTACTCAGTATTTTAACGAGAAACAAATAGTTGATTGAAAATGAAGTATTTAAGGTTATTATCTAATCGTTTTAATCATTAATCATAATTATTATGTGTTTGCATCATTTTTATCGTACATATAATGAATTAATACCAATAAACTGAAAATTCACATAAACGTGGAAAATCTGCAAAATATTGCCTAATTCGATGATATTTTGTTTAAATTACATAAAGGAAAAGGGGGATGATAAACGTCAAAATATTGCTAAATTCGATGATTTTTCGTACGAAACAAAATGGAAGAAAACTTGCTTAAAATGCAATATTATGCGAAATTCTGAGATTTGAAGGCCAAATCACATATCGTGATACTACATGAAATAGTATCGAAATATTGGTAAAAATGAATATATTTACGTAATATCAAACTACATGATTAACGTGAAAAAGTCACTATTTTACCATATTTGAGTATTTTACCTTCAAATCATAGAGCGAGGTTTCGTATTATTTAGATCCAAGAAAAGACATATGACAATGTTGTTTCCAATACAAATGATAAAAATCAATGTGTTTTCATTAGTATTAACTAAAATGTTCCTGATTTTCCGTTTATATTACCGATGGAAGATGTACACGAAAATCGCTCTATTCCGGCTGAAACGTCGATATATGCAACAAAAACAGAACTTCTCCCCTTTTCAATATCTTACTCAGTATTTTAACGAGAAACAAATAGTTGATTGAAATGAAGTATTTAAGGTTATTATCTAATCAATTATGTGTTTGCATCCTTTTTATCGTATATACAATGAATTAATACCTATAGACTGAAAATTCACAAACACGTGGAAAAACGGCAAAATATTGCGTAATTCGATATTATTTTGTTTAAATCAAATAAAGGAAAAGGGGATGATAAACGTCAAAATATTGCTAAATTCGATGATTTTTCGTATGAAACAAAATGCAAGAAAACTTGCTTAAAATGTAATATTATGCGAAATTCTGAGATTTGAAGGCCAAATCACATATCGTGATACTACATGAAATAGAATCGAAATATTGGTAAAAATGAATATATTTACGTAGTATCAAACTACATGGAAAACGTGAAAAAAGTCACTATTTAACCATATTTGAGGATTTTAACTTCAAATCATAGAGAGAGGTTTCGTATTATTTAGATCCAAGAAAAGACATATGACAATGCTGTTTCCAATACAAATGATAAAAATCAATGTATTTTCATTAGAATTAACTAAAATGTTCCTGTTTTTCCGTTTATATTACCGAGGGAAGATGTACACGTAAAACCGCTCTAATCCGGCAGAAACGTCGATATATGCAATAAAAACCGAACTTCTCCCCTTTTCAATATCTTACTCAGTATTTTAACGAGAAACAAATAGATGATTGAAAATGAAGTATTTAAGGTTATTATCTAATCAATTATGTGTTTGCATAATTTTTATCGTATATATATGAATTAATACCCATAGACTGAAAATTCACAAAAAAGTAGAAAAACGGCAAAATATTGCCTAATTCGATGATATTTTGTTTAAATCACATAAAGGAAAAGGGGATGATAAACGTCAAAATATTGCTAAATTCGATGATTTTTCGTACAAATAAAATGAAAGAAAACTTGCTTAAAATGCAATATTATGCGAAATTCTGAGATTTGAAGGCCAAATCACATATCGTGATACTACATGAAATAGTATCGAAATATTGGTAAAAATGAATATATTTACGTAATATCAAACTACATGATTAACGTGAAAAAGTCACTATTTTACCATATTTGAGGATTTTACCTTCAAATCATAGAGCGAGGTTTCGTATTATTTAGATCCAAGAAAAGACATATGACAATGTTGTTTCCAATACAAATGATAAAAATCAATGTGTTTTCATTACAATTAACTAAAATGTTCCTGATTTTCCGTTTCCGAGGGAAGATGTACACGTAAAACCGCTCTAATCCGGCTGAAACGTCGATATATGCAATAAAAACCGAATTTCTCAACTTTTCAATATCTTACTCAGTATTTTAACGAGAAACAAATAGTTGATTGGAAATGAAGTATTTAAGGTTATTATCTAATCATTTTAATCATTAATCATAATTATTATGTGTTTGCATCATTTTTATCGTACATATAATGAATTAATACCAATAAACTGAAAATTCACATAAACGTGGAAAATCTGCAAAATATTGCCTAATTCGATGATATTTTGTTTAAATTACATAAAGGAAAAGGGGGATGATAAACGTCAAAATATTGCTAAATTCGATGATTTTTCGTACGAAACAAAATGGAAGAAAACTTGCTTAAAATGCAATATTATGCAAAATTCTGAGATTTGAAGGCCAAATCACATATCGTGATACTACATGAAATAGTATCGAAATATTGGTAAAAATGAATATATTTACGTAATATCAAACTACATGATTAACGTGAAAAAGTCACTATTTTACCATATTTGAGTATTTTACCTTCAAATCATAGAGCGAGGTTTCGTATTATTTAGATCCAAGAAAAGACATATGACAATGTTGTTTCCAATACAAATGATAAAAATCAATGTGTTTTCATTAGAATTAACTAAAATGTTCCTGATTTTCCGTTTATATTACCGAGGTAAGATGTACACGTAAAACCGCTCTAATCCGGCTGAAACGTCGATATATACAATATAAACAGAACTTCTCCCCTTTTCAATATCTTACTCAGTATTTTAACGAGAAACAAATAGTTGATTGAAAATGAAGTATTTAAGGTTATTATCTAATCAATAATGGGTTTGCATCATTTTTATCGTATATATATATGAATTAATAAAAAAAAAAAAAATCACAAAAACGTGGAAAAACGGCAAAATATTGCCTAATTCGATGATATTTTGTTTAAGTCACATAAAGGAAAAGGGGATAATAAACGTCAAAATATTACTAAATTCGATGATTTTTCGTACGAAACAAAATGCAAGAAAACTTGCTTAAAATGCAATATTATGCGAAATTCTGAGATTTGAAGGCCAAATCACATATCGTGATACTACATGAAATAAAATCGAAATATTGGTAAAAATGAATATATTTACGTAGTATCAAACTACATGAAAAACGTGAAAAAAGTCACTATTTAACCATATTTGAGGATTTTAACTTCAAATCATAGAGCAAGGTTTCGTATTATTTAGATCCAAGAAAAGACATATGACAATGTTGTTTCCAATACAAATGATAAAAATCAATGTGTTTTCATTAGTATTAACTAAAACGTTCCTGATTTTCCGTTTATATTACCGATGAAAGATGTACACGAAAATCGCTCTATTCCGGCTGAAACGTCGATATATGCAATAAAAACAGAACTTCTCCCCTTTTCAATATCTTACTCAGTATTTAACGACAAACAAATAGTTGATTGAAAATGAAGTACTTAAGGTTATTATCTAATCAATTATGTGTTTGCATCATTTTTATCGTATATATAATGAATTAATACCTATAGACTGAAAATTCATAAAAACGTGGAAAAACGGCAAAATATTGCGTAATTCGATGATATTTTGTTTAAATCAAATAAAGAAAAAGGGGATGATAAACGTCAAAATATTGCTAAATTCGATGATTTTTCGTACGGAAACAAAATGCAAGAAAACTTGCTTAAAATGTAATATTATGCGAAATTCTGAGATTTGAAGGCCAAATCACATATCGTGATACTACATGAAATAGAATCGAAATATTGGTAAAAATGAATATATTTACGTAGTATCAAACTACATGAAAAACGTGAAAAAAGTCACTATTTAACCATATTTGTGGATTTTAACTTCAAATCATAGAGCAAGGTTTCGTATTATTTAGATCCAAGAAAAGACATATGACAATGTTGTTTCCAATACAAATGATAAAAATCAATGTGTTTTCATTAGTATTAACTAAAATGTTCCTGATTTTCCGTTTATATTACCGATGGAAGATGTACACGAAAATCGCTCTATTCCGGCTGAAACGTCGATATATGCAACAAAAACAGAACTTCTCCCCTTTTCAATATCTTACTCAGTATTTTAACGAGAAACAAATAGTTGATTGAAATGAAGTATTTAAGGTTATTATCTAATCAATTATGTGTTTGCATCCTTTTTATCGTATATACAATGAATTAATACCTATAGACTGAAAATTCACAAACACGTGGAAAAACGGCAAAATATTGCGTAATTCGATAATATTTTGTTTAAATCAAATAAAGGAGAAGGGGATGATAAACGTCAAAATATTGCTAAATTCGATGATTTTTCGTATGAAACAAAATGCAAGAAAACTTGCTTAAAATGCAATATTATGCGAAATTCTGAGATTTGAAGGCCAAATCACATATCGTGATACTACATGAAATAGAATCGAAATATTGGTAAAAATGAATATATTTACGTAGTATCAAACTACATGAAAAACGTGAAAAAAGTCACTATTTAACCATATTTGAGGATTTTAACTTCAAATCATAGAGAGAGGTTTCGTATTATTTAGATCCAAGAAAAGACATATGACAATGCTGTTTCCAATACAAATGATAAAAATCAATGTATTTTCATTAGAATTAACTAAAATGTTCCTGATTTTCCGTTTATATTACCGAGGGAAGATGTACACGTAAAACCGCTCTAATCCGGCAGAAACGTCGATATATGCAATAAAAACCGAACTTCTCCCCTTTTCAATATCTTACTCAGTATTTTAACGAGAAACAAATAGATGATTGAAAATGAAGTATTTAAGGTTATTATCTAATCAATTATGTGTTTGCATAATTTTTATCGTATATATATGAATTAATACCCATAGACTGAAAATTCACAAAAAAGTAGAAAAACGGCAAAATATTGCCTAATTCGATGATATTTTGTTTAAATCACATAAAGGAAAAGGGGATGATAAACGTCAAAATATTGCTAAATTCGATGATTTTTCGTACAAATAAAATGCAAGAAAACTTGCTTAAAATGCAATATTATGCGAAATTCTGAGATTTGAAGGCCAAATCACATATCGTGATACTACATGAAATAGTATCGAAATATTGGTAAAAATGAATATATTTACGTAATATCAAACTACATGATTAACGTGAAAAAGTCACTATTTTACCATATTTGAGGATTTTACCTTCAAATCATAGAGCGAGGTTTCGTATTATTTAGATCCAAGAAAAGACATATGACAATGTTGTTTCCAATACAAATGATAAAAATCAATGTGTTTTCATTACAATTAACTAAAATGTTCCTGATTTTCCGTTTATATTACCGAGGGAAGATGTACACGTAAAACCGCTCTAATCCGGCTGAAACGTCGATATATGCAATAGAAACAGAACTTCTCCCCTTTTCAATATCTTACTCAGTATTTTAACGAGAAACAAATAGTTGATTGAAAATGAAGTATTTAAGGTTATTATCTAATCAATTATGGGTTTGCATCATTTTTATCGTATATATATGAATTAATACCCATAGACTGAAAATTCACAAAAACGTGGAAAACGGCAAAATATTGCCTAATTCGATGATATTTTGTTTAAGTCACATAAAGGAAAAGGGGGATGATAAACGTCAAAATATTGCTAAATTCGATGATTTTTCGTACGAAACAAAATGGAAGAAAACTTGCTTAAAATGCAATATTATGCGAAATTCTGAGATTTGAAGGCCAAATCACATATCGTGATACTACATGAAATAGTATCGAAATATTGGTAAAAATGAATATATTTACGTAATATCAAACTACATGATTAACGTGAAAAAGTCACTATTTTACCATATTTGAGGATTTTACCTTCAAATCATAGAGCGAGGTTTCGTATTATTTAGATCCAAGAAAAGACATATGACAATGTTGTTTCCAATACAAATGATAAAAATCAATGTGTTTTCATTAGAATTAACTAAAATGTTCCTGATTTTCCGTTTATATTACCGATGAAAGATGTACACGAAAATCGCTCTATTCCGGCTGAAACGTCGATATATGCAATAAAAACAGAACTTCTCCCCTTTTCAATATCTTACTCAGTATTTAACGACAAACAAATAGTTGATTGAAAATGAAGTACTTAAGGTTATTATCTAATCAATTATGTGTTTGCATCATTTTTATCGTATATATAATGAATTAATACCTATAGACTGAAAATTCATAAAAACGTGGAAAAACGGCAAAATATTGCGTAATTCGATGATATTTTGTTTAAATCAAATAAAGAAAAAGGGGATGATAAACGTCAAAATATTGCTAAATTCGATGATTTTTCGTACGGAAACAAAATGCAAGAAAACTTGCTTAAAATGTAATATTATGCGAAATTCTGAGATTTGAAGGCCAAATCACATATCGTGATACTACATGAAATAGAATCGAAATATTGGTAAAATTGAATATATTTACGTAGTATCAAACTACATGAAAAACGTGAAAAAAGTCACTATTTAACCATATTTGTGGATTTTAACTTCAAATCATAGAGCAAGGTTTCGTATTATTTAGATCCAAGAAAAGACATATGACAATGTTGTTTCCAATACAAATGATAAAAATCAATGTGTTTTCATTAGTATTAACTAAAATGTTCCTGATTTTCCGTTTATATTACCGATGGAAGATGTACACGAAAATCGCTCTATTCCGGCTGAAACGTCGATATATGCAACAAAAACAGAACTTCTCCCCTTTTCAATATCTTACTCAGTATTTTAACGAGAAACAAATAGTTGATTGAAATGAAGTATTTAAGGTTATTATCTAATCAATTATGTGTTTGCATCCTTTTTATCGTATATACAATGAATTAATACCTATAGACTGAAAATTCACAAACACGTGGAAAAACGGCAAAATATTGCGTAATTCGATAATATTTTGTTTAAATCAAATAAAGGAGAAGGGGATGATAAACGTCAAAATATTGCTAAATTCGATGATTTTTCGTATGAAACAAAATGCAAGAAAACTTGCTTAAAATGCAATATTATGCGAAATTCTGAGATTTGAAGGCCAAATCACATATCGTGATACTACATGAAATAGAATCGAAATATTGGTAAAAATGAATATATTTACGTAGTATCAAACTACATGAAAAACGTGAAAAAAGTCACTATTTAACCATATTTGAGGATTTTAACTTCAAATCATAGAGAGAGGTTTCGTATTATTTAGATCCAAGAAAAGACATATGACAATGCTGTTTCCAATACAAATGATAAAAATCAATGTATTTTCATTAGAATTAACTAAAATGTTCCTGATTTTCCGTTTATATTACCGAGGGAAGATGTACACGTAAAACCGCTCTAATCCGGCAGAAACGTCGATATATGCAATAAAAACCGAACTTCTCCCCTTTTCAATATCTTACTCAGTATTTTAACGAGAAACAAATAGATGATTGAAAATGAAGTATTTAAGGTTATTATCTATTCAATTATGTGTTTGCATAATTTTTATCGTATATATATGAATTAATACCCATAGACTGAAAATTCACAAAAAAGTAGAAAAACGGCAAAATATTGCCTAATTCGATGATATTTTGTTTAAATCACATAAAGGAAAAGGGGATGATAAACGTCAAAATATTGCTAAATTCGATGATTTTTCGTACAAATAAAATGCAAGAAAACTTGCTTAAAATGCAATATTATGCGAAATTCTGAGATTTGAAGGCCAAATCACATATCGTGATACAACATGAAATAGTATCGAAATATTGGTAAAAATGAATATATTTACGTAATATCAAACTACATGATTAACGTGAAAAAGTCACTATTTTACCATATTTGAGGATTTTACCTTCAAATCATAGAGCGAGGTTTCGTATTATTTAGATCCAAGAAAAGACATATGACAATGTTGTTTCCAATACAAATGATAAAAATCAATGTGTTTTCATTACAATTAACTAAAATGTTCCTGATTTTCCGTTTATATTACCGAGGGAAGATGTACACGTAAAACCGCTCTAATCCGGCTGAAACGTCGATATATGCAATAGAAACAGAACTTCTCCCCTTTTCAATATCTTACTCAGTATTTTAACGAGAAACAAATAGTTGATTGAAAATGAAGTATTTAAGGTTATTATCTAATCAATTATGGGTTTGCATCATTTTTATCGTATATATGAATTAATACCCATAGACTGAAAATTCACAAAAACGTGGAAAACGGCAAAATATTGCCTAATTCGATGATATTTTGTTTAAGTCACATAAAGGAAAAGGGGATAATAAACGTCAAAATATTACTAAATTCGATGATTTTTCGTACGGAAACAAAATGCAAGAAAACTTGCTTAAAATGTAATATTATGCGAAATTCTGAGATTTGAAGGCCAAATCACATATCGTGATACTACATGAAATAGAATCGAAATATTGGTAAAAATGAATATATTTACGTAGTATCAAACTACATGAAAAACGTGAAAAAAGTCACTATTTAACCATATTTGAGGATTTTAACTTCAAATCATAGAGCGAGCTTTCGTATTATTTAGATCCAAGAAAAGACATATGACAATGTTGTTTCCAGTACAAATGATAAAAATCAATGTGTTTTCATTAGAATTAACTAAAATGTTCCTGATTTTCCGTTTATATTACCTAGGGAAGATGTACACGTAAAACCGCTCAAATCCGGCTGAAACGTCGATATATGCAATAAAAACCGAACTTCTCCCCTTTTCAATATCTTACTCAGTATTTTAACGAGAAACAAATAGTTGATTGAAAATGAAGTATTTAAGGTTATTATCTAATCATTTTAATCATTAATCATAATTATTATGTGTTTGCATCATTTTTATCGTATATATAATGAATTAATACCAATAAACTGAAAATTCACATAAACGTGGAAAAACGGCAAAATATTGCCTAATTCGATGATATTTTGTTTAAATCACATAAAGGAAAAGGGGATGATAAACGTAAAAATATTGCTAAATTCGATGATTTTTCGTACGAAACAAAATGCAAGAAAACTTGCTTAAAATGCAAATGATAAAAATCAATGTGTTTTCATTACAATTAACTAAAATGTTCCTGATTTTCCGTTTATATTACCGAGGTAAGATGTACACGTAAAACCGCTCTAATCCGGCTGAAACGTCGATATATGCAATAAAAACAGAACTTCTCCCCTTTTCAATATCTTACTCAGTATTTAACGAGAAACAAATAGTTGATTGAAAATGAAGTATTTAAGGTTATTATCTAATCAATTATGTGTTTGCATCATTTTTATCGTATATATAATGAATTAATACCTATAGACTGAAAATTCATAAAAACGTGGAAAAACGGCAAAATATTGCGTAATTCGATGATATTTTGTTTAAATCAAATAAAGAAAAAGGGGATGATAAACGTCAAAATATTGCTAAATTCGATGATTTTTCGTACGGAAACAAAATGCAAGAAAACTTGCTTAAAATGTAATATTATGCGAAATTCTGAGATTTGAAGGCCAAATCACATATCGTGATACTACATGAAATAGAATCGAAATATTGGTAAAAATGAATATATTTACGTAGTATCAAACTACATGAAAAACGTGAAAAAAGTCACTATTTAACCATATTTGTGGATTTTAACTTCAAATCATAGAGCAAGGTTTCGTATTATTTAGATCCAAGAAAAGACATATGACAATGTTGTTTCCAATACAAATGATAAAAATCAATGTGTTTTCATTAGTATTAACTAAAATGTTCCTGATTTTCCGTTTATATTACCGATGGAAGATGTACACGAAAATCGCTCTATTCCGGCTGAAACGTCGATATATGCAACAAAAACAGAACTTCTCCCCTTTTCAATATCTTACTCAGTATTTTAACGAGAAACAAATAGTTGATTGAAATGAAGTATTTAAGGTTATTATCTAATCAATTATGTGTTTGCATCCTTTTTATCGTATATACAATGAATTAATACCTATAGACTGAAAATTCACAAACACGTGGAAAAACGGCAAAATATTGCGTAATTCGATATTATTTTGTTTAAATCAAATAAAGGAAAAGGGGATGATAAACGTCAAAATATTGCTAAATTCGATGATTTTTCGTATGAAACAAAATGCAAGAAAACTTGCTTAAAATGTAATATTATGCGAAATTCTGAGATTTGAAGGCCAAATCACATATCGTGATACTACATGAAATAGAATCGAAATATTGGTAAAAATGAATATATTTACGTAGTATCAAACTACATGAAAAACGTGAAAAAAGTCACTATTTAACCATATTTGAGGATTTTAACTTCAAATCATAGAGAGAGGTTTCGTATTATTTAGATCCAAGAAAAGACATATGACAATGCTGTTTCCAATACAAATGATAAAAATCAATGTATTTTCATTAGAATTAACTAAAATGTTCCTGTTTTTCCGTTTATATTACCGAGGGAAGATGTACACGTAAAACCGCTCTAATCCGGCAGAAACGTCGATATATGCAATAAAAACCGAACTTCTCCCCTTTTCAATATCTTACTCAGTATTTTAACGAGAAACAAATAGATGATTGAAAATGAAGTATTTAAGGTTATTATCTAATCAATTATGTGTTTGCATAATTTTTATCGTATATATATGAATTAATACCCATAGACTGAAAATTCACAAAAAAGTAGAAAAACGGCAAAATATTGCCTAATTCGATGATATTTTGTTTAAATCACATAAAGGAAAAGGGGATGATAAACGTCAAAATATTGCTAAATTCGATGATTTTTCGTACAAATAAAATGAAAGAAAACTTGCTTAAAATGCAATATTATGCGAAATTCTGAGATTTGAAGGCCAAATCACATATCGTGATACTACATGAAATAGTATCGAAATATTGGTAAAAATGAATATATTTACGTAATATCAAACTACATGATTAACGTGAAAAAGTCACTATTTTACCATATTTGAGGATTTTACCTTCAAATCATAGAGCGAGGTTTCGTATTATTTAGATCCAAGAAAAGACATATGACAATGTTGTTTCCAATACAAATGATAAAAATCAATGTGTTTTCATTACAATTAACTAAAATGTTCCTGATTTTCCGTTTATATTACCGAGGGAAGATGTACACGTAAAACCGCTCTAATCCGGCTGAAACGTCGATATATGCAATAAAAACCGAATTTCTCAACTTTTCAATATCTTACTCAGTATTTTAACGAGAAACAAATAGTTGATTGAAAATGAAGTATTTAAGGTTATTATCTAATCATTTTAATCATTAATCATAATTATTATGTGTTTGCATCATTTTTATCGTACATATAATGAATTAATACCAATAAACTGAAAATTCACATAAACGTGGAAAATCTGCAAAATATTGCCTAATTCGATGATATTTTGTTTAAATTACATAAAGGAAAAGGGGGATGATAAACGTCAAAATATTGCTAAATTCGATGATTTTTCGTACGAAACAAAATGGAAGAAAACTTGCTTAAAATGCAATATTATGCGAAATTCTGAGATTTGAAGGCCAAATCACATATCGTGATACTACATGAAATAGTATCGAAATATTGGTAAAAATGAATATATTTACGTAATATCAAACTACATGATTAACGTGAAAAAGTCACTATTTTACCATATTTGAGTATTTTACCTTCAAATCATAGAGCGAGGTTTCGTATTATTTAGATCCAAGAAAAGACATATGACAATGTTGTTTCCAATACAAATGATAAAAATCAATGTGTTTTCATTAGAATTAACTAAAATGTTCCTGATTTTCCGTTTATATTACCGAGGTAAGATGTACACGTAAAACCGCTCTAATCCGGCTGAAACGTCGATATATGCAATAGAAACAGAACTTCTCCCCTTTTCAATATCTTACTCAGTATTTTAACGAGAAACAAATAGTTGATTGAAAATGAAGTATTTAAGGTTATTATCTAATCAATAATGGGTTTGCATCATTTTTATCGTATATATATGAATTAATAAAAAAAAAAAAAATTCACAAAAACGTGGAAAAACGGATAAATATTGCCTAATTCGATGATATTTTGTTTAAGTCACATAAAGGAAAAGGGGATAATAAACGTCAAAATATTACTAAATTCGATGATTTTTCGTACGAAACAAAATGCAAGAAAACTTGCTTAAAATGCAATATTATGCGAAATTCTGAGATTTGAAGGCCAAATCACATATCGTGATACTACATGAAATAAAATCGAAATATTGGTAAAAATGAATATATTTACGTAGTATCTACATGAAAAACGTGAAAAAAGTCACTATATAACCATATTTGAGGATTTTAACTTCAAATCATAGAGCAAGGTTTCGTATTATTTAGATCCAAGAAAAGACATATGACAATGTTGTTTCCAATACAAATGATAAAAATCAATGTGTTTTCATTAGTATTAACTAAAATGTTCCTGATTTTCCGTTTATATTACCGATGAAAGATGTACACGAAAATCGCTCTATTCCGGCTGAAACGTCGATATATGCAATAAAAACAGAACTTCTCCCCTTTTCAATATCTTACTCAGTATTTAACGACAAACAAATAGTTGATTGAAAATGAAGTACTTAAGGTTATTATCTAATCAATTATGTGTTTGCATCATTTTTATCGTATATATAATGAATTAATACCTATAGACTGAAAATTCATAAAAACGTGGAAAAACGGCAAAATATTGCGTAATTCGATGATATTTTGTTTAAATCAAATAAAGAAAAAGGGGATGATAAACGTCAAAATATTGCTAAATTCGATGATTTTTCGTACGGAAACAAAATGCAAGAAAACTTGTTTAAAATGTAATATTATGCGAAATTCTGAGATTTGAAGGCCAAATCACATATCGTGATACTACATGAAATAGAATCGAAATATTGGTAAAAATGAATATATTTACGTAGTATCAAACTACATGAAAAACGTGAAAAAAGTCACTATTTAACCATATTTGTGGATTTTAACTTCAAATCATAGAGCAAGGTTTCGTATTATTTAGATCCAAGAAAAGACATATGACAATGTTGTTTCCAATACAAATGATAAAAATCAATGTGTTTTCATTAGTATTAACTGAAATGTTCCTGATTTTCCGTTTATATTACCGATGGAAGATGTACACGAAAATCACTCTATTCCGGCTGAAACGTCGATATATGCAACAAAAACAGAACTTCTCCCCTTTTCAATATCTTACTCAGTATTTTAACGAGAAACAAATAGTTGATTGAAATGAAGTATTTAAGGTTATTATCTAATCAATTATGTGTTTGCATCCTTTTTATCGTATATACAATGAATTAATACCTATAGACTGAAAATTCACAAACACGTGGAAAAACGGCAAAATATTGCGTAATTCGATAATATTTTGTTTAAATCAAATAAAGGAAAAGGGGATGATAAACGTCAAAATATTGCTAACTTCGATGATTTTTCGTATGAAACAAAATGCAAGAAAACTTGCTTAAAATGCAATATTATGCGAAATTCTGAGATTTGAAGGCCAAATCACATATCGTGATACTACATGAAATAGAATCGAAATATTGGTAAAAATGAATATATTTACGTAGTATCAAACTACATGAAAAACGTGAAAAAAGTCACTATTTAACCATATTTGAGGATTTTAACTTCAAATCATAGAGAGAGGTTTCGTATTATTTAGATCCAAGAAAAGACATATGACAATGCTGTTTCCAATACAAATGATAAAAATCAATGTATTTTCATTAGAATTAACTAAAATGTTCCTGATTTTCCGTTTATATTACCGAGGGAAGATGTACACGTAAAACCGCTCTAATCCGGCAGAAACGTCGATATATGCAATAAAAACCGAACTTCTCCCCTTTTCAATATCTTACTCAGTATTTTAACGAGAAACAAATAGATGATTGAAAATGAAGTATTTAAGGTTATTATCTATTCAATTATGTGTTTGCATAATTTTTATCGTATATATATGAATTAATACCCATAGACTGAAAATTCACAAAAAAGTAGAAAAACGGCAAAATATTGCCTAATTCGATGATATTTTGTTTAAATCACATAAAGGAAAAGGGGATGATAAACGTCAAAATATTGCTAAATTCGATGATTTTTCGTACAAATAAAATGCAAGAAAACTTGCTTAAAATGCAATATTATGCGAAATTCTGAGATTTGAAGGCCAAATCACATATCGTGATACAACATGAAATAGTATCGAAATATTGGTAAAAATGAATATATTTACGTAATATCAAACTACATGATTAACGTGAAAAAGTCACTATTTTACCATATTTGAGGATTTTACCTTCAAATCATAGAGCGAGGTTTCGTATTATTTAGATCCAAGAAAAGACATATGACAATGTTGTTTCCAATACAAATGATAAAAATCAATGTGTTTTCATTACAATTAACTAAAATGTTCCTGATTTTCCGTTTATATTACCGAGGGAAGATGTACACGTAAAACCGCTCTAATCCGGCTGAAACGTCGATATATGCAATAGAAACAGAACTTCTCCCCTTTTCAATATCTTACTCAGTATTTTAACGAGAAACAAATAGTTGATTGAAAATGAAGTATTTAAGGTTATTATCTAATCAATTATGGGTTTGCATCATTTTTATCGTATATATATGAATTAATACCCATAGACTGAAAATTCACAAAAACGTGGAAAACGGCAAAATATTGCCTAATTCGATGATATTTTGTTTAAGTCACATAAAGGAAAAGGGGATAATAAACGTCAAAATATTACTAAATTCGATGATTTTTCGTACGGAAACAAAATGCAAGAAAACTTGCTTAAAATGTAATATTATGCGAAATTCTGAGATTTGAAGGCCAAATCACATATCGTGATACTACATGAAATAGAATCGAAATATTGGTAAAAATGAATATATTTACGTAGTATCAAACTACATGAAAAACGTGAAAAAAGTCACTATTTAACCATATTTGAGGATTTTAACTTCAAATCATAGAGCGAGCTTTCGTATTATTTAGATCCAAGAAAAGACATATGACAATGTTGTTTCCAGTACAAATGATAAAAATCAATGTGTTTTCATTAGAATTAACTAAAATGTTCCTGATTTTCCGTTTATATTACCTAGGGAAGATGTACACGTAAAACCGCTCAAATCCGGCTGAAACGTCGATATATGCAATAAAAACCGAACTTCTCCCCTTTTCAATATCTTACTCAGTATTTTAACGAGAAACAAATAGTTGATTGAAAATGAAGTATTTAAGGTTATTATCTAATCATTTTAATCATTAATCATAATTATTATGTGTTTGCATCATTTTTATCGTATATATAATGAATTAATACCAATAAACTGAAAATTCACATAAACGTGGAAAAACGGCAAAATATTGCCTAATTCGATGATATTTTGTTTAAATCACATAAAGGAAAAGGGGATGATAAACGTAAAAATATTGCTAAATTCGATGATTTTTCGTACGAAACAAAATGCAAGAAAACTTGCTTAAAATGCAAATGATAAAAATCAATGTGTTTTCATTACAATTAACTAAAATGTTCCTGATTTTCCGTTTATATTACCGAGGTAAGATGTACACGTAAAACCGCTCTAATCCGGCTGAAACGTCGATATATGCAATAAAAACAGAACTTCTCCCCTTTTCAATATCTTACTCAGTATTTAACGAGAAACAAATAGTTGATTGAAAATGAAGTATTTAAGGTTATTATCTAATCAATTATGTGTTTGCATCATTTTTATCGTATATATAATGAATTAATACCTATAGACTGAAAATTCATAAAAACGTGGAAAAACGGCAAAATATTGCGTAATTCGATGATATTTTGTTTAAATCAAATAAAGAAAAAGGGGATGATAAACGTCAAAATATTGCTAAATTCGATGATTTTTCGTACGGAAACAAAATGCAAGAAAACTTGCTTAAAATGTAATATTATGCGAAATTCTGAGATTTGAAGGCCAAATCACATATCGTGATACTACATGAAATAGAATCGAAATATTGGTAAAAATGAATATATTTACGTAGTATCAAACTACATGAAAAACGTGAAAAAAGTCACTATTTAACCATATTTGTGGATTTTAACTTCAAATCATAGAGCAAGGTTTCGTATTATTTAGATCCAAGAAAAGACATATGACAATGTTGTTTCCAATACAAATGATAAAAATCAATGTGTTTTCATTAGTATTAACTAAAATGTTCCTGATTTTCCGTTTATATTACCGATGGAAGATGTACACGAAAATCGCTCTATTCCGGCTGAAACGTCGATATATGCAACAAAAACAGAACTTCTCCCCTTTTCAATATCTTACTCAGTATTTTAACGAGAAACAAATAGTTGATTGAAATGAAGTATTTAAGGTTATTATCTAATCAATTATGTGTTTGCATCCTTTTTATCGTATATACAATGAATTAATACCTATAGACTGAAAATTCACAAACACGTGGAAAAACGGCAAAATATTGCGTAATTCGATATTATTTTGTTTAAATCAAATAAAGGAAAAGGGGATGATAAACGTCAAAATATTGCTAAATTCGATGATTTTTCGTATGAAACAAAATGCAAGAAAACTTGCTTAAAATGTAATATTATGCGAAATTCTGAGATTTGAAGGCCAAATCACATATCGTGATACTACATGAAATAGAATCGAAATATTGGTAAAAATGAATATATTTACGTAGTATCAAACTACATGAAAAACGTGAAAAAAGTCACTATTTAACCATATTTGAGGATTTTAACTTCAAATCATAGAGAGAGGTTTCGTATTATTTAGATCCAAGAAAAGACATATGACAATGCTGTTTCCAATACAAATGATAAAAATCAATGTATTTTCATTAGAATTAACTAAAATGTTCCTGTTTTTCCGTTTATATTACCGAGGGAAGATGTACACGTAAAACCGCTCTAATCCGGCAGAAACGTCGATATATGCAATAAAAACCGAACTTCTCCCCTTTTCAATATCTTACTCAGTATTTTAACGAGAAACAAATAGATGATTGAAAATGAAGTATTTAAGGTTATTATCTAATCAATTATGTGTTTGCATAATTTTTATCGTATATATATGAATTAATACCCATAGACTGAAAATTCACAAAAAAGTAGAAAAACGGCAAAATATTGCCTAATTCGATGATATTTTGTTTAAATCACATAAAGGAAAAGGGGATGATAAACGTCAAAATATTGCTAAATTCGATGATTTTTCGTACAAATAAAATGAAAGAAAACTTGCTTAAAATGCAATATTATGCGAAATTCTGAGATTTGAAGGCCAAATCACATATCGTGATACTACATGAAATAGTATCGAAATATTGGTAAAAATGAATATATTTACGTAATATCAAACTACATGATTAACGTGAAAAAGTCACTATTTTACCATATTTGAGGATTTTACCTTCAAATCATAGAGCGAGGTTTCGTATTATTTAGATCCAAGAAAAGACATATGACAATGTTGTTTCCAATACAAATGATAAAAATCAATGTGTTTTCATTACAATTAACTAAAATGTTCCTGATTTTCCGTTTATATTACCGAGGGAAGATGTACACGTAAAACCGCTCTAATCCGGCTGAAACGTCGATATATGCAATAAAAACCGAATTTCTCAACTTTTCAATATCTTACTCAGTATTTTAACGAGAAACAAATAGTTGATTGAAAATGAAGTATTTAAGGTTATTATCTAATCATTTTAATCATTAATCATAATTATTATGTGTTTGCATCATTTTTATCGTACATATAATGAATTAATACCAATAAACTGAAAATTCACATAAACGTGGAAAATCTGCAAAATATTGCCTAATTCGATGATATTTTGTTTAAATTACATAAAGGAAAAGGGGGATGATAAACGTCAAAATATTGCTAAATTCGATGATTTTTCGTACGAAACAAAATGGAAGAAAACTTGCTTAAAATGCAATATTATGCGAAATTCTGAGATTTGAAGGCCAAATCACATATCGTGATACTACATGAAATAGTATCGAAATATTGGTAAAAATGAATATATTTACGTAATATCAAACTACATGATTAACGTGAAAAAGTCACTATTTTACCATATTTGAGTATTTTACCTTCAAATCATAGAGCGAGGTTTCGTATTATTTAGATCCAAGAAAAGACATATGACAATGTTGTTTCCAATACAAATGATAAAAATCAATGTGTTTTCATTAGAATTAACTAAAATGTTCCTGATTTTCCGTTTATATTACCGAGGTAAGATGTACACGTAAAACCGCTCTAATCCGGCTGAAACGTTGATATATGCAATAGAAACAGAACTTCTCCCCTTTTCAATATCTTACTCAGTATTTTAACGAGAAACAAATAGTTGATTGAAAATGAAGTATTTAAGGTTATTATCTAATCAATAATGGGTTTGCATCATTTTTATCGTATATATATGAATTAATAAAAAAAAAAAAAATTCACAAAAACGTGGAAAAACGGATAAATATTGCCTAATTCGATGATATTTTGTTTAAGTCACATAAAGGAAAAGGGGATAATAAACGTCAAAATATTACTAAATTCGATGATTTTTCGTACGAAACAAAATGCAAGAAAACTTGCTTAAAATGCAATATTATGCGAAATTCTGAGATTTGAAGGCCAAATCACATATCGTGATACTACATGAAATAAAATCGAAATATTGGTAAAAATGAATATATTTACGTAGTATCTACATGAAAAACGTGAAAAAAGTCACTATATAACCATATTTGAGGATTTTAACTTCAAATCATAGAGCAAGGTTTCGTATTATTTAGATCCAAGAAAAGACATATGACAATGTTGTTTCCAATACAAATGATAAAAATCAATGTGTTTTCATTAGTATTAACTAAAATGTTCCTGATTTTCCGTTTATATTACCGATGAAAGATGTACACGAAAATCGCTCTATTCCGGCTGAAACGTCGATATATGCAATAAAAACAGAACTTCTCCCCTTTTCAATATCTTACTCAGTATTTAACGACAAACAAATAGTTGATTGAAAATGAAGTACTTAAGGTTATTATCTAATCAATTATGTGTTTGCATCATTTTTATCGTATATATAATGAATTAATACCTATAGACTGAAAATTCATAAAAACGTGGAAAAACGGCAAAATATTGCGTAATTCGATGATATTTTGTTTAAATCAAATAAAGAAAAAGGGGATGATAAACGTCAAAATATTGCTAAATTCGATGATTTTTCGTACGGAAACAAAATGCAAGAAAACTTGTTTAAAATGTAATATTATGCGAAATTCTGAGATTTGAAGGCCAAATCACATATCGTGATACTACATGAAATAGAATCGAAATATTGGTAAAAATGAATATATTTACGTAGTATCAAACTACATGAAAAACGTGAAAAAAGTCACTATTTAACCATATTTGTGGATTTTAACTTCAAATCATAGAGCAAGGTTTCGTATTATTTAGATCCAAGAAAAGACATATGACAATGTTGTTTCCAATACAAATGATAAAAATCAATGTGTTTTCATTAGTATTAACTGAAATGTTCCTGATTTTCCGTTTATATTACCGATGGAAGATGTACACGAAAATCACTCTATTCCGGCTGAAACGTCGATATATGCAACAAAAACAGAACTTCTCCCCTTTTCAATATCTTACTCAGTATTTTAACGAGAAACAAATAGTTGATTGAAATGAAGTATTTAAGGTTATTATCTAATCAATTATGTGTTTGCATCCTTTTTATCGTATATACAATGAATTAATACCTATAGACTGAAAATTCACAAACACGTGGAAAAACGGCAAAATATTGCGTAATTCGATAATATTTTGTTTAAATCAAATAAAGGAAAAGGGGATGATAAACGTCAAAATATTGCTAACTTCGATGATTTTTCGTATGAAACAAAATGCAAGAAAACTTGCTTAAAATGCAATATTATGCGAAATTCTGAGATTTGAAGGCCAAATCACATATCGTGATACTACATGAAATAGAATCGAAATATTGGTAAAAATGAATATATTTACGTAGTATCAAACTACATGAAAAACGGGAAAAAAGTCACTATTTAACCATATTTGAGGATTTTAACTTCAAATCATAGAGAGAGGTTTCGTATTATTTAGATCCAAGAAAAGACATATGACAATGCTGTTTCCAATACAAATGATAAAAATCAATGTATTTTCATTAGAATTAACTAAAATGTTCCTGATTTTCCGTTTATATTACCGAGGGAAGATGTACACGTAAAACCGCTCTAATCCGGCAGAAACGTCGATATATGCAATAAAAACCGAACTTCTCCCCTTTGCAATATCTTACTCAGTATTTTAACGAGAAACAAATAGATGATTGAAAATGAAGTATTTAAGGTTATTATCTAATCAATTATGTGTTTGCATAATTTTTATCGTATATATATGAATTAATACCCATAGACTGAAAATTCACAAAAAAGTAGAAAAACGGCAAAATATTGCCTAATTCGATGATATTTTGTTTAAATCACATAAAGGAAAAGGGGATGATAAACGTCAAAATATTGCTAAATTCGATGATTTTTCGTACAAATAAAATGCAAGAAAACTTGCTTAAAATGCAATATTATGCGAAATTCTGAGATTTGAAGGCCAAATCACATATCGTGATACTACATGAAATAGTATCGAAATATTGGTAAAAATGAATATATTTACGTAATATCAAACTACATGATTAACGTGAAAAAGTCACTATTTTACCATATTTGAGGATTTTACCTTCAAATCATAGAGCGAGGTTTCGTATTATTTAGATCCAAGAAAAGACATATGACAATGTTGTTTCCAATACAAATGATAAAAATCAATGTGTTTTCATTACAATTAACTAAAATGTTCCTGATTTTCCGTTTCCGAGGGAAGATGTACACGTAAAACCGCTCTAATCCGGCTGAAACGTCGATATATGCAATAAAAACCGAATTTCTCAACTTTTCAATATCTTACTCAGTATTTTAACGAGAAACAAATAGTTGATTGAAAATGAAGTATTTAAGGTTATTATCTAATCGTTTTAATCATTAATCATAATTATTATGTGTTTGCATCATTTTTATCGTACATATAATGAATTAATACCAATAAACTGAAAATTCACATAAACGTGGAAAATCTGCAAAATATTGCCTAATTCGATGATATTTTGTTTAAATTACATAAAGGAAAAGGGGGATGATAAACGTCAAAATATTGCTAAATTCGATGATTTTTCGTACGAAACAAAATGGAAGAAAACTTGCTTAAAATGCAATATTATGCGAAATTCTGAGATTTGAAGGCCAAATCACATATCGTGATACTACATGAAATAGTATCGAAATATTGGTAAAAATGAATATATTTACGTAATATCAAACTACATGATTAACGTGAAAAAGTCACTATTTTACCATATTTGAGTATTTTACCTTCAAATCATAGAGCGAGGTTTCGTATTATTTAGATCCAAGAAAAGACATATGACAATGTTGTTTCCAATACAAATGATAAAAATCAATGTGTTTTCATTAGTATTAACTAAAATGTTCCTGATTTTCCGTTTATATTACCGATGGAAGATGTACACGAAAATCGCTCTATTCCGGCTGAAACGTCGATATATGCAACAAAAACAGAACTTCTCCCCTTTTCAATATCTTACTCAGTATTTTAACGAGAAACAAATAGTTGATTGAAATGAAGTATTTAAGGTTATTATCTAATCAATTATGTGTTTGCATCCTTTTTATCGTATATACAATGAATTAATACCTATAGACTGAAAATTCACAAACACGTGGAAAAACGGCAAAATATTGCGTAATTCGATATTATTTTGTTTAAATCAAATAAAGGAAAAGGGGATGATAAACGTCAAAATATTGCTAAATTCGATGATTTTTCGTATGAAACAAAATGCAAGAAAACTTGCTTAAAATGTAATATTATGCGAAATTCTGAGATTTGAAGGCCAAATCACATATCGTGATACTACATGAAATAGAATCGAAATATTGGTAAAAATGAATATATTTACGTAGTATCAAACTACATGGAAAACGTGAAAAAAGTCACTATTTAACCATATTTGAGGATTTTAACTTCAAATCATAGAGAGAGGTTTCGTATTATTTAGATCCAAGAAAAGACATATGACAATGCTGTTTCCAATACAAATGATAAAAATCAATGTATTTTCATTAGAATTAACTAAAATGTTCCTGTTTTTCCGTTTATATTACCGAGGGAAGATGTACACGTAAAACCGCTCTAATCCGGCAGAAACGTCGATATATGCAATAAAAACCGAACTTCTCCCCTTTTCAATATCTTACTCAGTATTTTAACGAGAAACAAATAGATGATTGAAAATGAAGTATTTAAGGTTATTATCTAATCAATTATGTGTTTGCATAATTTTTATCGTATATATATGAATTAATACCCATAGACTGAAAATTCACAAAAAAGTAGAAAAACGGCAAAATATTGCCTAATTCGATGATATTTTGTTTAAATCACATAAAGGAAAAGGGGATGATAAACGTCAAAATATTGCTAAATTCGATGATTTTTCGTACAAATAAAATGAAAGAAAACTTGCTTAAAATGCAATATTATGCGAAATTCTGAGATTTGAAGGCCAAATCACATATCGTGATACTACATGAAATAGTATCGAAATATTGGTAAAAATGAATATATTTACGTAATATCAAACTACATGATTAACGTGAAAAAGTCACTATTTTACCATATTTGAGGATTTTACCTTCAAATCATAGAGCGAGGTTTCGTATTATTTAGATCCAAGAAAAGACATATGACAATGTTGTTTCCAATACAAATGATAAAAATCAATGTGTTTTCATTACAATTAACTAAAATGTTCCTGATTTTCCGTTTCCGAGGGAAGATGTACACGTAAAACCGCTCTAATCCGGCTGAAACGTCGATATATGCAATAAAAACCGAATTTCTCAACTTTTCAATATCTTACTCAGTATTTTAACGAGAAACAAATAGTTGATTGAAAATGAAGTATTTAAGGTTATTATCTAATCATTTTAATCATTAATCATAATTATTATGTGTTTGCATCATTTTTATCGTACATATAATGAATTAATACCAATAAACTGAAAATTCACATAAACGTGGAAAATCTGCAAAATATTGCCTAATTCGATGATATTTTGTTTAAATTACATAAAGGAAAAGGGGGATGATAAACGTCAAAATATTGCTAAATTCGATGATTTTTCGTACGAAACAAAATGGAAGAAAACTTGCTTAAAATGCAATATTATGCGAAATTCTGAGATTTGAAGGCCAAATCACATATCGTGATACTACATGAAATAGTATCGAAATATTGGTAAAAATGAATATATTTACGTAATATCAAACTACATGATTAACGTGAAAAAGTCACTATTTTACCATATTTGAGTATTTTACCTTCAAATCATAGAGCGAGGTTTCGTATTATTTAGATCCAAGAAAAGACATATGACAATGTTGTTTCCAATACAAATGATAAAAATCAATGTGTTTTCATTAGAATTAACTAAAATGTTCCTGATTTTCCGTTTATATTACCGAGGTAAGATGTACACGTAAAACCGCTCTAATCCGGCTGAAACGTCGATATATACAATATAAACAGAACTTCTCCCCTTTTCAATATCTTACTCAGTATTTTAACGAGAAACAAATAGTTGATTGAAAATGAAGTATTTAAGGTTATTATCTAATCAATAATGGGTTTGCATCATTTTTATCGTATATATATATGAATTAATAAAAAAAAAAAAAATCACAAAAACGTGGAAAAACGGCAAAATATTGCCTAATTCGATGATATTTTGTTTAAGTCACATAAAGGAAAAGGGGATAATAAACGTCAAAATATTACTAAATTCGATGATTTTTCGTACGAAACAAAATGCAAGAAAACTTGCTTAAAATGCAATATTATGCGAAATTCTGAGATTTGAAGGCCAAATCACATATCGTGATACTACATGAAATAAAATCGAAATATTGGTAAAAATGAATATATTTACGTAGTATCAAACTACATGAAAAACGTGAAAAAAGTCACTATTTAACCATATTTGAGGATTTTAACTTCAAATCATAGAGCAAGGTTTCGTATTATTTAGATCCAAGAAAAGACATATGACAATGTTGTTTCCAATACAAATGATAAAAATCAATGTGTTTTCATTAGTATTAACTAAAACGTTCCTGATTTTCCGTTTATATTACCGATGAAAGATGTACACGAAAATCGCTCTATTCCGGCTGAAACGTCGATATATGCAATAAAAACAGAACTTCTCCCCTTTTCAATATCTTACTCAGTATTTAACGACAAACAAATAGTTGATTGAAAATGAAGTACTTAAGGTTATTATCTAATCAATTATGTGTTTGCATCATTTTTATCGTATATATAATGAATTAATACCTATAGACTGAAAATTCATAAAAACGTGGAAAAACGGCAAAATATTGCGTAATTCGATGATATTTTGTTTAAATCAAATAAAGAAAAAGGGGATGATAAACGTCAAAATATTGCTAAATTCGATGATTTTTCGTACGGAAACAAAATGCAAGAAAACTTGCTTAAAATGTAATATTATGCGAAATTCTGAGATTTGAAGGCCAAATCACATATCGTGATACTACATGAAATAGAATCGAAATATTGGTAAAAATGAATATATTTACGTAGTATCAAACTACATGAAAAACGTGAAAAAAGTCACTATTTAACCATATTTGTGGATTTTAACTTCAAATCATAGAGCAAGGTTTCGTATTATTTAGATCCAAGAAAAGACATATGACAATGTTGTTTCCAATACAAATGATAAAAATCAATGTGTTTTCATTAGTATTAACTAAAATGTTCCTGATTTTCCGTTTATATTACCGATGGAAGATGTACACGAAAATCGCTCTATTCCGGCTGAAACGTCGATATATGCAACAAAAACAGAACTTCTCCCCTTTTCAATATCTTACTCAGTATTTTAACGAGAAACAAATAGTTGATTGAAATGAAGTATTTAAGGTTATTATCTAATCAATTATGTGTTTGCATCCTTTTTATCGTATATACAATGAATTAATACCTATAGACTGAAAATTCACAAACACGTGGAAAAACGGCAAAATATTGCGTAATTCGATAATATTTTGTTTAAATCAAATAAAGGAGAAGGGGATGATAAACGTCAAAATATTGCTAAATTCGATGATTTTTCGTATGAAACAAAATGCAAGAAAACTTGCTTAAAATGCAATATTATGCGAAATTCTGAGATTTGAAGGCCAAATCACATATCGTGATACTACATGAAATAGAATCGAAATATTGGTAAAAATGAATATATTTACGTAGTATCAAACTACATGAAAAACGTGAAAAAAGTCACTATTTAACCATATTTGAGGATTTTAACTTCAAATCATAGAGAGAGGTTTCGTATTATTTAGATCCAAGAAAAGACATATGACAATGCTGTTTCCAATACAAATGATAAAAATCAATGTATTTTCATTAGAATTAACTAAAATGTTCCTGATTTTCCGTTTATATTACCGAGGGAAGATGTACACGTAAAACCGCTCTAATCCGGCAGAAACGTCGATATATGCAATAAAAACCGAACTTCTCCCCTTTTCAATATCTTACTCAGTATTTTAACGAGAAACAAATAGATGATTGAAAATGAAGTATTTAAGGTTATTATCTAATCAATTATGTGTTTGCATAATTTTTATCGTATATATATGAATTAATACCCATAGACTGAAAATTCACAAAAAAGTAGAAAAACGGCAAAATATTGCCTAATTCGATGATATTTTGTTTAAATCACATAAAGGAAAAGGGGATGATAAACGTCAAAATATTGCTAAATTCGATGATTTTTCGTACAAATAAAATGCAAGAAAACTTGCTTAAAATGCAATATTATGCGAAATTCTGAGATTTGAAGGCCAAATCACATATCGTGATACTACATGAAATAGTATCGAAATATTGGTAAAAATGAATATATTTACGTAATATCAAACTACATGATTAACGTGAAAAAGTCACTATTTTACCATATTTGAGGATTTTACCTTCAAATCATAGAGCGAGGTTTCGTATTATTTAGATCCAAGAAAAGACATATGACAATGTTGTTTCCAATACAAATGATAAAAATCAATGTGTTTTCATTACAATTAACTAAAATGTTCCTGATTTTCCGTTTATATTACCGAGGGAAGATGTACACGTAAAACCGCTCTAATCCGGCTGAAACGTCGATATATGCAATAGAAACAGAACTTCTCCCCTTTTCAATATCTTACTCAGTATTTTAACGAGAAACAAATAGTTGATTGAAAATGAAGTATTTAAGGTTATTATCTAATCAATTATGGGTTTGCATCATTTTTATCGTATATATATGAATTAATACCCATAGACTGAAAATTCACAAAAACGTGGAAAACGGCAAAATATTGCCTAATTCGATGATATTTTGTTTAAGTCACATAAAGGAAAAGGGGGATGATAAACGTCAAAATATTGCTAAATTCGATGATTTTTCGTACGAAACAAAATGGAAGAAAACTTGCTTAAAATGCAATATTATGCGAAATTCTGAGATTTGAAGGCCAAATCACATATCGTGATACTACATGAAATAGTATCGAAATATTGGTAAAAATGAATATATTTACGTAATATCAAACTACATGATTAACGTGAAAAAGTCACTATTTTACCATATTTGAGGATTTTACCTTCAAATCATAGAGCGAGGTTTCGTATTATTTAGATCCAAGAAAAGACATATGACAATGTTGTTTCCAATACAAATGATAAAAATCAATGTGTTTTCATTACAATTAACTAAAATGTTCCTGATTTTCCGTTTCCGAGGGAAGATGTACACGTAAAACCGCTCTAATCCGGCTGAAACGTCGATATATGCAATAAAAACCGAATTTCTCAACTTTTCAATATCTTACTCAGTATTTTAACGAGAAACAAATAGTTGATTGAAAATGAAGTATTTAAGGTTATTATCTAATCATTTTAATCATTAATCATAATTATTATGTGTTTGCATCATTTTTATCGTACATATAATGAATTAATACCAATAAACTGAAAATTCACATAAACGTGGAAAATCTGCAAAATATTGCCTAATTCGATGATATTTTGTTTAAATTACATAAAGGAAAAGGGGGATGATAAACGTCAAAATATTGCTAAATTCGATGATTTTTCGTACGAAACAAAATGGAAGAAAACTTGCTTAAAATGCAATATTATGCGAAATTCTGAGATTTGAAGGCCAAATCACATATCGTGATACTACATGAAATAGTATCGAAATATTGGTAAAAATGAATATATTTACGTAATATCAAACTACATGATTAACGTGAAAAAGTCACTATTTTACCATATTTGAGTATTTTACCTTCAAATCATAGAGCGAGGTTTCGTATTATTTAGATCCAAGAAAAGACATATGACAATGTTGTTTCCAATACAAATGATAAAAATCAATGTGTTTTCATTAGAATTAACTAAAATGTTCCTGATTTTCCGTTTATATTACCGAGGTAAGATGTACACGTAAAACCGCTCTAATCCGGCTGAAACGTCGATATATACAATATAAACAGAACTTCTCCCCTTTTCAATATCTTACTCAGTATTTTAACGAGAAACAAATAGTTGATTGAAAATGAAGTATTTAAGGTTATTATCTAATCAATAATGGGTTTGCATCATTTTTATCGTATATATATATGAATTAATAAAAAAAAAAAAAATCACAAAAACGTGGAAAAACGGCAAAATATTGCCTAATTCGATGATATTTTGTTTAAGTCACATAAAGGAAAAGGGGATAATAAACGTCAAAATATTGCTAAATTCGATGATTTTTCGTACGAAACAAAATGCAAGAAAACTTGCTTAAAATGCAATATTATGCGAAATTCTGAGATATGAAGGCCAAATCACGTATCGTGATACTACATGAAATAAAATCGAAATATTGGTAAAATGAATATATTTACGTAGTATCAAACTACATGAAAAACGTGAAAAAAGTCACTATTTACCCATATTTGAGGATTTTAACTTCAAATCATAGAGCGAGGTTTCGTATTATTTCGATCCAAGAAAAGACATATGACAATGTTGTTTCCAGTGCAAATGATAAAAATCAAAGTGTTTTCATTAGAATTAACTAAAATGTTCCTGATTTTCCGTTTATATTACCGAGGGAAGATGTACACGTAAAACCGCTCTAATCCGGCTGAAACGTCGATATATGCAATAAAAATTGAGCTTCTCCCCTTTTCAATATCTTACTCAGTATTTTAAAGAGAAACAATTAGATGATTGAAAATGAAGTATTTAAGGTTATTATCTAATCAATTATGGGTTTGCATCATTTTTATCGTATATATATGAACCCATAGACTGAAAATTCACAAAAACGTGGAAAACGGCAAAATATTGCCTAATTCGATGATATTTTGTTTATGTCACATAAAGGAAAAGGGGATAATAAACGTCAAAATATTGCTAAATTCGATGATTTTTCGTACGAAACAAAATGCAAGAAAACTTGCTTAAAATGCAATATTATGCGAAATTCTGAGATTTGAAGGCCAAATCACATATCGTGATACTACATGAAATAGACTCGAAACATTGGTAAAAATGAATATATTTACGTAGTATCAAACTACTTGAAAAACGTGAAAAAAGTCACTATTTAACCATATTTGAGGATTTTAACTTCCAATCATAGAGCGAGGTTTTATTATTTAGATCCAAGAAAAGACATATGACAATGTTGTTTCCAATACAAATGATAAAAATCAATGTGTTTTCATTAGAATTAACTAAAATGTTCCTGATTTTCCGTTTATATTACCGAGGTAAGATGTACACGTAAAACCGCTCTAATCCGGCTGAAACGTCGATATATACAATATAAACAGAACTTCTCCCCTTTTCAATATCTTACTCAGTATTTTAACGAGAAACAAATAGTTGATTGAAAATGAAGTATTTAAGGTTATTATCTAATCAATAATGGGTTTGCATCATTTTTATCGTATATATATATGAATTAATAAAAAAAAAAAAAATCACAAAAACGTGGAAAAACGGCAAAATATTGCCTAATTCGATGATATTTTGTTTAAGTCACATAAAGGAAAAGGGGATAATAAACGTCAAAATATTACTAAATTCGATGATTTTTCGTACGAAACAAAATGCAAGAAAACTTGCTTAAAATGCAATATTATGCGAAATTCTGAGATTTGAAGGCCAAATCACATATCGTGATACTACATGAAATAAAATCGAAATATTGGTAAAAATGAATATATTTACGTAGTATCAAACTACATGAAAAACGTGAAAAAAGTCACTATTTAACCATATTTGAGGATTTTAACTTCAAATCATAGAGCAAGGTTTCGTATTATTTAGATCCAAGAAAAGACATATGACAATGTTGTTTCCAATACAAATGATAAAAATCAATGTGTTTTCATTAGTATTAACTAAAACGTTCCTGATTTTCCGTTTATATTACCGATGAAAGATGTACACGAAAATCGCTCTATTCCGGCTGAAACGTCGATATATGCAATAAAAACAGAACTTCTCCCCTTTTCAATATCTTACTCAGTATTTAACGACAAACAAATAGTTGATTGAAAATGAAGTACTTAAGGTTATTATCTAATCAATTATGTGTTTGCATCATTTTTATCGTATATATAATGAATTAATACCTATAGACTGAAAATTCATAAAAACGTGGAAAAACGGCAAAATATTGCGTAATTCGATGATATTTTGTTTAAATCAAATAAAGAAAAAGGGGATGATAAACGTCAAAATATTGCTAAATTCGATGATTTTTCGTACGGAAACAAAATGCAAGAAAACTTGCTTAAAATGTAATATTATGCGAAATTCTGAGATTTGAAGGCCAAATCACATATCGTGATACTACATGAAATAGAATCGAAATATTGGTAAAAATGAATATATTTACGTAGTATCAAACTACATGAAAAACGTGAAAAAAGTCACTATTTAACCATATTTGTGGATTTTAACTTCAAATCATAGAGCAAGGTTTCGTATTATTTAGATCCAAGAAAAGACATATTGATAAGAGATAAAATAAGAGATAAAAGACATATGTTGTTTCCAATACAAATGATAAAAATCAATGTGTTTTCATTAGTATTAACTAAAATGTTCCTGATTTTCCGTTTATATTACCGATGGAAGATGTACACGAAAATCGCTCTATTCCGGCTGAAACGTCGATATATGCAACAAAAACAGAACTTCTCCCCTTTTCAATATCTTACTCAGTATTTTAACGAGAAATAAATAGTTGATTGAAATGAAGTATTTAAGGTTATTATTGTGACGGAGTTCCCCCCCTTATAATTCTCCCATGCCTGCAGTAAGAGTCATGTCTACTTTTCCCAAGCGTTCTCTACGTTGCAGGCTACAATTTGATATATGGGAGAGAGTGAAGTGTTCTCGGAGACCCGAGAAATTTGTGAAATAGTAATATTTTGGCCTGTGGTTTAGGCCCTTTAGGGAGCCAAGATGGCGCTGGCCTCTCTGATCTCCCGCCAAAACCGTGTGACGTCAGTGGCACCGGATTGGTCACCGACAGCAATGTGGCACCGGGAGCCAATGAAAACTTCCCGTAGCGAAAGTGACGTCACGAAGGAAGGGGGTCCGGCCAGCGCGCCGGGCTGGCGCCATCAGTCATACACGACACGTCATAGAGGTCGGACGTGCGACGAGTGGTCCTGTCTGTCGGACAGCTGTTTCCCACTACCGTGGATTTACGCGTCATCGGAAGTTCGCCAGTACTCTGAGAAGTCTTCCCTAGTTCATGTGTTGAACCAGAAGAGGGAATTGACGGTTATTTGAGCAACAAGTGCTCCAGTCAGGTACTGTGCCAGTAGCAGTGAAGCCGTGCAGTGACGTAGGTTGACGTCTGTGGCAATTCACCAGTTCGTGACAGCGTAGTGGCTGACAGAGCCACTGGGTAGCTGAGGAAGAGAGGACTATTTGGGGAAACCGAACGACTGTAGCTGAGACGTAGGCGACAGCCGTTGCTGGGAGAAGACGACGGCCAGGAGACCGACTCCAACCTTCAAGAAGTCAAGGAGGAGGACGGACCTGCAGTGAGGAGGCACGGAGACGACGCGCTAAACGGTGGGACGACGAGAGGCTCTGGTAGGACACGACGACGTGTAGTGTGGGGGCGTTCCCGACACGAGGACCAGGAGCTACATCTCGACTCTCATCGGAGGATAGGGTGAAGTAGGTGGTTCTAGTTCCCTCCCCATTCCCCTTTAGTGAGCTATATTATTTGGCTATATTATCTAGCCTGAAGATTTTATATGTCGTGAGCAAGTCTCACCTATGTCGTGGTAAAGCACCAGTGTGCTAGACAGTACTATCAAGAGTACTTGTAATATTCATGTTGATTATTGGTGTGTACAGGCACCAGGAACCAGTGATAAATTTACTGTGTTGTGTATATCTTTCTATAGATTTTGATATGAACATATAGTGGTAAATTATATATAATATTATGCCAGTATTTGGAGGTTAGGCTATGTGCCCAGAAACTATATATTTTCCATGTATTGATGATTGATTTATATACCATATATATGTCTATGTCCATTCAGTGAATAATCATTTGTGAGTACAGGGAATTATTGCGTTATCGCCCACGAGAGAAAGTACTGAAAACTCCAGTGTTAATATTTCATAATATATTGTTGAATAAATAACAATGTGAAGCCATTACAGTGAATCATTATAGCATTGATTGTAGAAAAGACTGTTTGAGCCTGAGTACAGTGTAACTGAGTAATACGGTTTATTTGTGCCAATATCGAGTGTGCGAGTTTCTAGTAATATTGGAAATTTTAAAGAAACAGCGCGCGAGAATCTAGAAAACAAGCCAAGTTCGCGCGGAGAGGCCATTGCAGTCAGCTGTTCTTGACACTTGATGAGGAGGGGAGAGTGTTGCCCTCTAGTGATCGCATAATATCCGTGGGAATTACCGGCCGAGTCAGGATCAGTTGATTTATAGATTATTGTGTGGCCTTGTGACACCTTTCATACATTTTAAGTAAAATACAAAACTATCTTAGTGTTTTTATCATTCCCTCCATTGATCTTGTGGCTATATTATACTGGTAAACATAGAGTGATAACAATAAGTACCTGCCTGATTCCTGATCTTTGAGTGTGACCTTGCCAAGGCTACCACTGAATACACCAGTCCACTGAGGGTGTTACTGGCCACCTTAAACACCAGTTGGCGATCTTGTGTTTAACCGTAGAGCCCTATTGTTGGGGAGGGCACACGACAGTCGATGTGAAGGAGTCGTGTTCTCACTCTTTCTTAATAAGAGGCCGTTAAGATTGACTGGGAGACTCTCCTGGCGTGCAGTGGCGCCGTGAGGATCGAGGGAAGACCCGCAGGGCTACGGTGAGTTACCTTTGAGCGTAACTATTGCTCACCCCAGAGTAAGGGTAGAGAATAATCGTGAGGCGGAAACCCCCAACATTATCTAATCAATTATGTGTTTGCATCCTTTTTATCGTATATACAATGAATTAATACCTATAGACTGAAAATTCACAAACACGTGGAAAAACGGCAAAATATTGCGTAATTCGATAATATTTTGTTTAAATCAAATAAAGGAGAAGGGGATGATAAACGTCAAAATATTGCTAAATTCGATGATTTTTCGTATGAAACAAAATGCAAGAAAACTTGCTTAAAATGCAATATTATGCGAAATTCTGAGATTTGAAGGCCAAATCACATATCGTGATACTACATGAAATAGAATCGAAATATTGGTAAAAATGAATATATTTACGTAGTATCAAACTACATGAAAAACGTGAAAAAAGTCACTATTTAACCATATTTGAGGATTTTAACTTCAAATCATAGAGAGAGGTTTCGTATTATTTAGATCCAAGAAAAGACATATGACAATGCTGTTTCCAATACAAATGATAAAAATCAATGTATTTTCATTAGAATTAACTAAAATGTTCCTGATTTTCCGTTTATATTACCGAGGGAAGATGTACACGTAAAACCGCTCTAATCCGGCAGAAACGTCGATATATGCAATAAAAACCGAACTTCTCCCCTTTTCAATATCTTACTCAGTATTTTAACGAGAAACAAATAGATGATTGAAAATGAAGTATTTAAGGTTATTATTTAATCAATTATGTGTTTGCATAATTTTTATCGTATATATATGAATTAATACCCATAGACTGAAAATTCACAAAAAAGTAGAAAAACGGCAAAATATTGCCTAATTCGATGATATTTTGTTTAAATCACATAAAGGAAAAGGGGATGATAAACGTCAAAATATTGCTAAATTCGATGATTTTTCGTACAAATAAAATGCAAGAAAACTTGCTTAAAATGCAATATTATGCGAAATTCTGAGATTTGAAGGCCAAATCACATATCGTGATACTACATGAAATAGTATCGAAATATTGGTAAAAATGAATATATTTACGTAATATCAAACTACATGATTAACGTGAAAAAGTCACTATTTTACCATATTTGAGGATTTTACCTTCAAATCATAGAGCGAGGTTTCGTATTATTTAGATCCAAGAAAAGACATATGACAATGTTGTTTCCAATACAAATGATAAAAATCAATGTGTTTTCATTACAATTAACTAAAATGTTCCTGATTTTCCGTTTATATTACCGAGGGAAGATGTACACGTAAAACCGCTCTAATCCGGCTGAAACGTCGATATATGCAATAGAAACAGAACTTCTCCCCTTTTTAATATCTTACTCAGTATTTTAACGAGAAACAAATAGTTGATTGAAAATGAAGTATTTAAGGTTATTATCTAATCAATTATGGGTTTGCATCATTTTTATCGTATATATATGAATTAATACCCATAGACTGAAAATTCACAAAAACGTGGAAAACGGCAAAATATTGCCTAATTCGATGATATTTTGTTTAAGTCACATAAAGGAAAAGGGGATAATAAACGTCAAAATATTACTAAATTCGATGATTTTTCGTACGGAAACAAAATGCAAGAAAACTTGCTTAAAATGTAATATTATGCGAAATTCTGAGATTTGAAGGCCAAATCACATATCGTGATACTACATGAAATAGAATCGAAATATTGGTAAAAATGAATATATTTACGTAGTATCAAACTACATGAAAAACGTGAAAAAAGTCACTATTTAACCATATTTGAGGATTTTAACTTCAAATCATAGAGCGAGCTTTCGTATTATTTAGATCCAAGAAAAGACATATGACAATGTTGTTTCCAGTACAAATGATAAAAATCAATGTGTTTTCATTAGAATTAACTAAAATGTTCCTGATTTTCCGTTTATATTACCTAGGGAAGATGTACACGTAAAACCGCTCAAATCCGGCTGAAACGTCGATATATGCAATAAAAACCGAACTTCTCCCCTTTTCAATATCTTACTCAGTATTTTAACGAGAAACAAATAGTTGATTGAAAATGAAGTATTTAAGGTTATTATCTAATCATTTTAATCATTAATCATAATTATTATGTGTTTGCATCATTTTTATCGTACATATAATGAATTAATACCAATAAACTGAAAATTCACATAAACGTGGAAAAACGGCAAAATATTGCCTAATTCGATGATATTTTGTTTAAATCACATAAAGGAAAAGGGGATGATAAACGTAAAAATATTGCTAAATTCGATGATTTTTCGTACGAAACAAAATGCAAGAAAACTTGCTTAAAATGCAATATTATGCGAAATTCTGAGATATGAAGGCCAAATCACGTATCGTGATACTACATGAAATAAAATCGAAATATTGGTAAAAATGAATATATTTACGTAGTATCAAACTACATGAAAAACGTGAAAAAAGTCACTATTTACCCATATTTGAGGATTTTAACTTCAAATCATAGAGCGAGGTTTCGTATTATTTCGTTCCAAGAAAAGACATATGACAATGTTGTTTCCAGTGCAAATGATAAAAATCAAAGTGTTTTCATTAGAATTAACTAAAATGTTCCTGATTTTCCGTTTATATTACCGAGGGAAGATGTACACGTAAAACCGCTCTAATCCGGCTGAAACGTCGATATATGCAATAAAAATTGAACTTCTCCCCTTTTCAATATCTTACTCAGTATTTTAAAGAGAAACAATTAGATGATTGAAAATGAAGTATTTAAGGTTATTATCTAATCAATTATGGGTTTGCATCATTTTTATCGTATATATATGAACCCATAGACTGAAAATTCACAAAAACGTGGAAAACGGCAAAATATTGCCTAATTCGATGATATTTTGTTTATGTCACATAAAGGAAAAGGGGATAATAAACGTCAAAATATTGCTAAATTCGATGATTTTTCGTACGAAACAAAATGCAAGAAAACTTGCTTAAAATGCAATATTATGCGAAATTCTGAGATTTGAAGGCCAAATCACATATCGTGATACTACATGAAATAGACTCGAAACATTGGTAAAAATGAATATATTTACGTAGTATCAAACTACTTGAAAAACGTGAAAAAAGTCCATATTTAACCATATTAAAAAGTCCATATTTAACCATAAAAGTCCATATTTAACCATATTTGAGGATTTTAACTTCCAATCATAGAGCGAGGTTTTATTATTTAGATCCAAGAAAAGACATATGACAATGTTGTTTCCAATAAAAATGATAAAAATCAATGTGTTTTCATTACAATTAACTAAAATGTTCCTGATTTTCCGTTTATATTACCGAGGGAAGATGTACACGTAAAATCGCTCTATTCCGGCTGAAACGTCGATATATGCAATAAAAACAGAACTTCTCCCCTTTTCAATATCTTACTCAGTATTTTAACGAGAAACAAATAGATGATTGAAAATGAAGTATTTAAGGTTATTATCTAATCAATTATGTGTTTGTATCATTTTTATCGTATATATATGAATTAATACCCATAGACTGAAAATTCACAAAAAACGTTGAAAAATGGCAAAATATTGCCTAATTCGATGATATTTTGTTTAAATAAAATAAAGGAAAAGGGGATGATAAACGTCAAAATATTGCTAAATTCGATGATTTTTCGTACGAAACAAAATGTAAGAAAACTTGCTTAAAATGCAATATTATGCGAAATTCTGAGATTTGAAGGCCAAATCACATATCGTGATACTACATGAAATAAAATCGAAATATTGGTAAAAATGAATATATTTACGTAGTATCAATCTACATGAAAAACGTGAAAAAGTCACTATTTAACCATATTTGAGGATTTTAACTTCAAATCATAGAGCGAGGTTTCGTATTATTTAGATCCAAGAAAAGACATATGACAATGTTGTTTCCAATACAAATGATAAAAATCAATGTGTTTTCATTACAATTAACTAAAATGTTCCTGATTTTCCGTTTATATTACCGAGGGAAGATGTACACGTAAAACCGCTCTAATCCGGCTGAAACGTCGATATATGCAATAAAAACCGAACTTCTCCCCTTTTCAATATCTTACTCAGTATTTTAACGAGAAACAAATAGATGATTGAAAATGAAGTATTTAAGGTTATTATCTAATCAATTATAGGTTTGCATCATTTTTATCATATATATATAAATTAATACCCATAGACTGAAAATTCACAAAAACGTGGAAAACGGCAAAATATTGCCTAATTCGATGATATTTTGTTTAAGTCACATAAAGGAAAAGGGGATGATAAACGTCAAAATATTGCTAAATTCGATGATTTTTCGTACGAAACAAAATGAAAGAAAACTTGCTTAAAATGCAATTTTATTCGAAATTCTGAGATTTGAAGGCCAAATCACATATCGTGATACTACATGAAAAAGAATCGAAATATTGGTAAAAATGAATATATTTACGTAGTATCAAACTACATGAAAAACGTGAAAAAAGTCACTATTTAACCATATTTGAGGATTTTAACTTCAAATCATAGAGCGAGGTTTCGTATTATTTAGATCCAAGAAAAGACATATGACAATGTTGTTTCCAATACAAATGATAAAAATCAATGTGTTTTCATTAGAATTAACTAAAATGTTTTTGATTTTCAGTTTATATTTCTGAGGGAAGATGTACACGTAAAATCGCTCTAATCCGGCTGAAACGTCGATATATGCAATAAAAACCGAACTTCTCCCCTTTTCTATATCTTACTCAGTATTTTAACGAGAAACAAATAGATGATTGAAAATGAAGTATTAAGGTTATTATCTAATCAATTATGTGTTTGCATCATTTTTATCGTATATATATGAATTAATACCCAGAGACTGAAAATTCACAAAAAACGTTGAAAAACGGCAAAATATTGCCTAATTCGATGATATTTTGTTAAAATCAGATAAAGGAAAAGGGAATGATAAACGTCAAAATATTGCTAAATTCGATGATTTTTCGTACGAAACAAAATGCAAGAAAACTTGCCTTAAAATGCAATATTATGCGAAATTCTGAGATTTGAAGGCCAAATCACATATCGTGATACTACATGAAATAGAATCGAAATATTGGTAAAAATGAATATATTTACGTAGTATCAAACTACATGAAAAACGTGAAAAAAGTCACTATTTAACCATATTTGTGGATTTTAACTTCAAATCATAGAGCAAGGTTTCGTATTATTTAGATCCAAGAAAAGACATATGACAATGTTGTTTCCAATACAAATGATAAAAATCAATGTGTTTTCATTAGTATTAACTTAAATGTTCCTGATTTTCCGTTTATATTACCGATGGAAGATGTACACGAAAATCGCTCTATTCCGGCTGAAACGTCGATATATGCAATAAAATTAGAACTTCTCCCCTTTTCAATATCTTACTCAGTATTTTAAAGAGAAACAAATAGTTGATTGAAATGAAGTATTTAAGATTATTATCTAATCAATTATGTGTTTGTATCCTTTTTATCGTATAGATAATGAATTAATACCTATAGACTGAAAATTCACAAAAACGTGGAAAAACGGCAAAATATTGCGTAATTCGATAATATTTTGTTTAAATCAAATAAAGGAAAAGGGGATGATAAACGTCAAAATATTGCTAAATTCGATGATTTTTCGTACGGAAACAAAATGCAAGAAAACTTGCTTAAAATGCAATATTATGCGAAATTCTGAGATTTGAAGGCCAAATCACATATCGTGATACTAACATGAAATAGAATCGAAATATTGGTATAAATGAATATATTTACGTAGTATCAAACTACATGAAAAACGTGAAAAAAGTCACTATTTAACCATATTTGAGGATTTTAACTTCAAATCATAGAGAGAGGTTTCGTATTATTTAGATCCAAGAAAAGACATATGACAATGCTGTTTCCAATACAAATGATAAAAATCAATGTATTTTCATTAGAATTAACTAAAATGATTTTCCGTTTATATTACCTAGGGAAGATGTACACGTAAAACCGCTCAAATCCAGCTGAAACGTCGATATATGCAATAAAAACCGAACTTCTCCCCTTTTCAATATCTTACTCAGTATTTTAACGAGAAACAAATAGTTGATTGAAAATGAAGTATTTAAGGTTATTATCTAATAATTTTAATCATTAATCATAATTATTATGTGTTTGCATCATTTTTATCGTATATATAATGAATTAATACCAATAAACTGAAAATTCACATAAACGTGGAAAAATGGCAAAATATTGCCTAATTCGATGATATTTTGTTTAAATCACATAAAGGAAAAGGGGATGATAAACGTCAAAATATTGCTAAATTCGATGATTTTTCGTAGAAAACAAAATGCAAGAAAACTTGCTTAAAATGCAATATTATGCGAAATTCTGAGATTTGAAGGCCAAATCACATATCGTGATACTACATGAAATAAAATCGAAATATTGGTAAAAATGAATATATTTACGTAGTATCAAACTACATGAAAAACGTGAAAAAAGTCACTATTTAACCATATTTGTGGATTTTAACTTCAAATCATAGAGCAAGGTTTCGTATTATTTAGATCCAAGAAAAGACATATGACAATGCTGTTTCCAATACAAATGATAAAAATCAATGTATTTTCATTAGAATTAACTAAAATGTTCCTGATTTTCCGTTTATATTACCGAGGGAAGATGTACACGTAAAACCGCTCTAATCCGGCAGAAACGTCGATATATGCAATAAAAACCGAACTTCTCCCCTTTTCAATATCTTACTCAGTATTTTAACGAGAAACAAATAGATGATTGAAAATGAAGTATTTAAGGTTATTATCTAATCAATTATGTGTTTGCATAATTTTTATCGTATATATATGAATTAATACCCATAGACTGAAAATTCACAAAAAAGTAGAAAAACGGCAAAATATTGCCTAATTCGATGATATTTTGTTTAAATCACATAAAGGAAAAGGGGATGATAAACGTCAAAATATTGCTAAATTCGATGATTTTTCGTACAAATAAAATGCAAGAAAACTTGCTTAAAATGCAATATTATGCGAAATTCTGAGATTTGAAGGCCAAATCACATATCGTGATACTACATGAAATAGTATCGAAATATTGGTAAAAATGAATATATTTACGTAATATCAAACTACATGATTAACGTGAAAAAGTCACTATTTTACCATATTTGAGGATTTTACCTTAAAATCATAGAGCGAGGTTTCGTATTATTTAGATCCAAGAAAAGACATATGACAATGTTGTTTCCAATACAAATGATAAAAATCAATGTGTTTTCATTACAATTAACTAAAATGTTCCTGATTTTCCGTTTATATTACCGAGGGAAGATGTACACGTAAAACCGCTCTAATCCGGCTGAAACGTCGATATATGCAATAGAAACAGAACTTCTCCCCTTTTCAATATCTTACTCAGTATTTTAACGAGAAACAAATAGTTGATTGAAAATGAAGTATTTAAGGTTATTATCTAATCAATTATGGGTTTGCATCATTTTTATCGTATATATATGAATTAATACCCATAGACTGAAAATTCACAAAAACGTGGAAAACGGCAAAATATTGGCTAATTCGATGATATTTTGTTTAAGTCACATAAAGGAAAAGGGGATAATAAACGTCAAAATATTACTAAATTCGATGATTTTTCGTACGGAAACAAAATGCAAGAAAACTTGCTTAAAATGTAATATTATGCGAAATTCTGAGATTTGAAGGCCAAATCACATATCGTGATACTACATGAAATAGAATCGAAATATTGGTAAAAATGAATATATTTACGTAGTATCAAACTACATGAAAAAAGGTGAAAAAAGTCACTATTTAACCATATTTGAGGATTTTAACTTCAAATCATAGAGCGAGCTTTCGTATTATTTAGATCCAAGAAAAGACATATGACAATGTTGTTTCCAGTACAAATGATAAAAATCAATGTGTTTTCATTAGAATTAACTAAAATGTTCCTGATTTTCCGTTTATATTACCTAGGGAAGATGTACACGTAAAACCGCTCAAATCCGGCTGAAACGTCGATATGTGCAATAAAAACCGAACTTCTCCCCTTTTCAATATCTTACTCAGTATTTTAACGAGAAACAAATAGTTGATTGAAAATGAAGTATTTAAGGTTATTATCTAATCATTTTAATCATTAATCATAATTATTATGTGTTTGCATCATTTTTATCGTATATATAATGAATTAATACCAATAAACTGAAAATTCACATAAACGTGGAAAAACGGCAAAATATTGCCTAATTCGATGATATTTTGTTTAAATCACATAAAGGAAAAGGGGATGATAAACGTAAAAATATTGCTAAATTCGATGATTTTTCGTACGAAACAAAATGCAAGAAAACTTGCTTAAAATGCAATATTATGCGAAATTCTGAGATTTGAAGGCCAAATCACGTATCGTGATACTACATGAAATAAAATCGAAATATTGGTAAAAATGAATATATTTACGTAGTATCAAACTACATGAAAAACGTGAAAAAAGTCACTATTTACCCATATTTGAGGATTTTAACTTCAAATCATAGAGCGAGGTTTCGTATTATTTCGATCCAAGAAAAGACATATGACAATGTTGTTTCCAGTGCAAATGATAAAAATCAAAGTGTTTTCATTAGAATTAACTAAAATGTTCCTGATTTTCCGTTTATATTACCGAGAGAAGATGTACACGTAAAACCGCTCTAATCCGGCTGAAACGTCGATATATGCAATAAAAATTGAACTTCTCCCCTTTTCAATATCTTACTCAGTATTTTAAAGAGAAACAATTAGATGATTGAAAATGAAGTATTTAAGGTTATTATCTAATCAATTATGGGTTTGCATCATTTTTATCGTATATATATGAACCCATAGATTGAAAATTCACAAAAACGTGGAAAACGGCAAAATATTGCCTAATTCGATGATATTTTGTTTATGTCACATAAAGGAAAAGGGGATAATAAACGTCAAAATATTGCTAAATTCGATGATTTTTCGTACGAAACAAAATGCAAGAAAACTTGCTTAAAATGCAATATTATGCGAAATTCTGAGATTTGAAGGCCAAATCACATATCGTGATACTACATGAAATAGACTCGAAACATTGGTAAAAATGAATATATTTACGTAGTATCAAACTACTTGAAAAACGTGAAAAAAGTCACTATTTAACCATATTTGAGGATTTTAACTTCCAATCATAGAGCGAGGTTTTATTATTTAGATCCAAGAAAAGACATATGACAATGTTGTTTCCAATAAAAATGATAAAAATCAATGTGTTTTCATTACAATTAACTAAAATGTTCCTGATTTTCCGTTTATATTACCGAGGGAAGATGTACACGTAAAATCGCTCTATTCCGGCTGAAACGTCGATATATGCAATAAAAACAGAACTTCTCCACTTTTCAATATCTTACTCAGTATTTTAACGAGAAACAAATAGATGATTGAAAATGAAGTATTTAAGGTTATTATCTAATCAATTATGTGTTTGTATCATTTTTATCGTATATATATGAATTAATACCCATAGACTGAAAATTCACAAAAAACGTTGAAAAATGGCAAAATATTGCCTAATTCGATGATATTTTGTTTAAATAAAATAAAGGAAAAGGGGATGATAAACGTCAAAATATTGCTAAATTCGATGATTTTTCGTACGAAACAAAATGTAAGAAAACTTGCTTAAAATGCAATATTATGCGAAATTCTGAGATTTGAAGGCCAAATCACATATCGTGATACTGCATGAAATAGAATCGAAATATTGGTAAAAATTAATATATTTACGTAGTATCAAACTACATGAAAAACGTGAAAAAAGTCACTATTTAACCATATTTGAAGATTTTAACTTCAAATCATAGAGAGAGGTTTCGTATTATTTAGATCCAAGAAAAGACATATGACAATGCTGTTTCCAATACAAATGATAAAAATCAATGTGTTTTCATTAGAATTAACTAAAATGTTCCTGATTTTCCGTTTATATTACCGAGGGAAGATGTACACGTAAAACCGCTCTAATCCGGCAGAAACGTCGATATATGCAATAAAAACAGAACTTCTCAACTTTTCAATATCTTACTCAGTATTTTAACGAGAAACAAATAGATGATTGAAAATGAAGTATTTAAGGTTATTATCTAATCAATTATGTGTTTGCATAATTTTTATCGTATATATAATGAATTAATACCTATAGACTGTAAATTCACAAAAACGTGGAAAACGGCAAAATATTTCCTATTTCGATGATATTTTGTTTTAGTCACATAAAGGAAAAGGGGATAATAAAGGTCAAAATATTGCTAAATTCGATGATTTTTCGTTCGAAACAAAATGCAAGAAAACTTGCTTAAAATGCAATATTTTGCGAAATTCTGATATTTGACGGCCAAATCACATATCGTAATTCTACATGAAATAGAATCGAAATATTGGTTAAAATGAATATATTTACGTAGTATCAAACTACATGAAAAACGTGAAGAAAGTCACTATTTAACCATATTTGAGGATTTTAACTTCAAATCATAGAGCAAGGTTTCGTATTATTTAGATCCAAGAAAAGACATATGACAATGTTGTTTCCAATACAAATGATAAAAATCAATGTGTTTTCATTAGTATTAACTAAAATGTTCCTGATTCTCCGTTTATATTACCGAGGGAAGATGTACACGTAAAACCGCTCTAATCCGGCTGAAACGTCGATATTTGCAATAAAAACCGAACTTCTCCCCTTTTCAATATATTACTCAGTATTTTAACGAGAAACAAATAGATGATTGAAAATGAAGTATTTAAGGTTATTATCTAATCAATTATAGGTTTGCATCATTTTTATCATATATATATAAATTAATACCCATAGACTGAAAATTCACAAAAACGTGGAAAACGGCAAAATATTGCCTAATTCGATGATATTTTGTTTAAGTCACATAAAGGAAAAGGGGATGATAAACGTCAAAATATTGCTAAATTCGATGATTTTTCGTACGAAACAAAATGAAAGAAAACTTGCTTAAAATGCAATTTTATGCGAAATTCTGAGATTTGAAGGCCAAATCACATATCGTGATACTACATGAAAAAGAATCGAAATATTGGTAAAAATGAATATATTTACGTAGTATCAAACTACATGAAAAACGTGAAAAAAGTCACTATTTAACCATATTTGAGGATTTTAACTTCAAATCATAGAGCGAGGTTTCGTATTATTTAGATCCAAGAAAAGACATATGACAATGTTGTTTCCAATACAAATGATAAAAATCAATGTCTTTTCATTAGAATTAACTAAAATGTTTTTGATTTTCAGTTTATATTTCTGAGGGAAGATGTACACGTAAAATCGCTCTAATCCGGCTGAAACGTCGATATATGCAATAAAAACCGAACTTCTCCCCTTTTCTATATCTTACTCAGTATTTTAACGAGAAACAAATAGATGATTGAAAATGAAGTATTAAGGTTATTATCTAATCAATTATGTGTTTGCATCATTTTTATCGTATATATATGAATTAATACCCAGAGACTGAAAATTCACAAAAAACGTTGAAAAACGGCAAAATATTGCCTAATTCGATGATATTTTGTTAAAATCAGATAAAGGAAAAGGGAATGATAAACGTCAAAATATTGCTAAATTCGATGATTTTTCGTACGAAACAAAATGCAAGAAAACTTCCTTAAAATGCAATATTATGCGAAATTCTGAGATTTGAAGGCCAAATCACATATCGTGATACTACATGAAATAGAATCGAAATATTGGTAAAAATGAATATATTTACGTAGTATCAAACTACATGAAAAACGTGAAAAAAGTCACTATTTAACCATATTTGTGGATTTTAACTTCAAATCATAGAGCAAGGTTTCGTATTATTTAGATCCAAGAAAAGACATATGACAATGTTGTTTCCAATACAAATGATAAAAATCAATGTGTTTTCATTAGTATTAACTTAAATGTTCCTGATTTTCCGTTTATATTACCGATGGAAGATGTACACGAAAATCGCTCTATTCCGGCTGAAACGTCGATATATGCAATAAAATTAGAACTTCTCCCCTTTTCAATATCTTACTCAGTATTTTAACGAGAAACAAATAGTTGATTGAAATGAAGTATTTAAGATTATTATCTAATCAATTATGTGTTTGTATCCTTTTTATCGTATAGATAATGAATTAATACCTATAGACTGAAAATTCACAAAAACGTGGAAAAACGGCAAAATATTGCGTAATTCGATAATATTTTGTTTAAATCAAATAAAGGAAAAGGGGATGATAAACGTCAAAATATTGCTAAATTCGATGATTTTTCGTACGGAAACAAAATGCAAGAAAACTTGCTTAAAATGCAATATTATGCGAAATTCTGAGATTTGAAGGCCAAATCACATATCGTGATACTACATGAAATAGAATCGAAATATTGGTATAAATGAATATATTTACGTAGTATCAAACTACATGAAAAACGTGAAAAAAGTCACTATTTAACCATATTTGAGGATTTTAACTTCAAATCATAGAGAGAGGTTTCGTATTATTTAGATCCAAGAAAAGACATATGACAATGCTGTTTCCAATACAAATGATTAAAATCAATGTATTTTCATTAGAATTAACTAAAATGATTTTCCGTTTATATTACCTAGGGAAGATGTACACGTAAAACCGCTCAAATCCAGCTGAAACGTCGATATATGCAATAAAAACCGAACTTCTCCCCTTTTCAATATCTTACTCAGTATTTTAACGAGAAACAAATAGTTGATTGAAAATGAAGTATTTAAGGTTATTATCTAATCATTTTAATCATTAATCATAATTATTATGTGTTTGCATCATTTTTATCGTATATATAATGAATTAATACCAATAAACTGAAAATTCACATAAACGTAGAAAAATGGCAAAATATTGCCTAATTCGATGATATTTTGTTTAAATCACATAAAGGAAAAGGGGCTGATAAACGTCAAAATATTGCTAAATTCGATGATTTTTCGTACAAACAAAATGCAAGAAAACTTGCTTAAAATGCAATATTATGCGAAATTCTGAGATTTGAAGGCCAAATCACATATCGTGATACTACATGAAATAGTATCGAAATATTAGTATAAATGAATATATTTACGTAGTATCAATCTACATGATTAACGTGAAAAAAGTCACTATTTTACCATATTTGAGGATTTTACCTTCAAATCATAGAGCGAGGTTTCGTATTATTTAGATCCAAGAAAAGACATATGACAATGTTGTTTCCAATACAAATGATAAAAATCAATGTGTTTTCATTAGAATTAACTAAAATGTTCCTGATTTTCCGTTTATATTACCGAGGGAAGATGTACACGTAAAACCGCTCTAATCCGGCTGAAACGTCGATATATGCAATAGAAACAGAACTTCTCCCCTTTTCAATATCTTACTCAGTATTTTAACGAGAAACAAATAGATTGATTGAAAATGAAGTATTTAAGGTTATTATCTAATCAATTATAGGGTTTGCATCATTTTTATCGTATATATATGAATTAATACCCATAGACTGAAAATTCACAAAAACGTGGAAAACGGCAAAATATTGCCTAATTCGATGATATTTTGTTTAAGTCACATAAAGGAAAAGGGGATGATAAACGTCAAAATATTACTAAATTCGATGATTTTTCGTACGGAAACAAAATGCAAGAAAACTTGCTTAAAATGCAATATTATGCGAAATTCTGAGATTTGAAGGCCAAATCACATATCGTGATACTACATGAAATAGAATCGAAATATTGGTAAAAATGAATATATTTACGTAGTATCAAACTACATGAAAAACGTGAAAAAAAGTCACTATTTAACCATATTTGAGGATTTTAACTTCAAATCATAGAGCGAGGCTTTCGTATTATTTAGATCCAAGAAAAGACATATGACAATGTTGTTTCCAAGTACAAATGATAAAAATCAATGTATTTTCATTAGAATTAACTAAAATGTTCCTGATTTTCCGTTTATATTACCGAGGAAGATGTACACGTAAAACCGCTCTAATCCGGCAGAAACGTCGATATATGCAATAAAAACCGAACTTCTCCCCTTTTCAATATCTTACTCAGTATTTTAACGAGAAACAAATAGATGATTGAAAATGAAGTATTTAAGGTTATTATCTAATCAATTATGTGTTTGCATAATTTTTATCGTATATATATGAATTAATACCCATATACTGAAAATTCACAAAAAAGTGGAAAAACGGCAAAATATTGCCTAATTCGATGATATTTTGTTTAAATCACATAAAGGAAAAGGGGCTGATAAACGTCAAAATATTGCTAAATTCGATGATTTTTCGTACAAACAAAATGCAAGAAAACTTGCTTAAAATGCAATATTATGCGAAATTCTGAGATTTGAAGGCCAAATCACATATCGTGATACTACATGAAATAGTATCGAAATATTGGTAAAAATGAATATATTTACGTAATATCAAACTACATGATTAACGTGAAAAAGTCACTATTTTACCATATTTGAGGATGTTACCTTCAAATCATAGAGCGAGGTTTCGTATTATTTAGATCCAAGAAAAGACATATGACAATGTTGTTTCCAATACAAATGATAAAAATCAATGTGTTTTCATTAGAATTAACTAAAATGTTCCTGATTTTCCGTTTATATTACCGAGGGAAGATGTACACGTAAAACCGCTCTAATCCGGCTGAAACGTCGATATATGCAATAGAAACAGAACTTCTCCCCTTTTCAATATCTTACTCAGTATTTTAACGAGAAACAAATAGTTGATTGAAAATGAAGTATTTAAGGTTATTATCTAATCAATTATGGGTTTGCATCATTTTTATCGTATATATATGAATTAATACCCATAGACTGAAAATTCACAAAAACGTGGAAAACGGCAAAATATTGCCTAATTCGATGATATTTTGTTTAAGTCACATAAAGGAAAAGGGGATAATAAACGTCAAAATATTACTAAATTCGATGATTTTTCGTACGGAAACAAAATGCAAGAAAACTTGCTTAAAATGTAATATTATGCGAAATTCTGAGATTTGAAGGCCAAATCACATATCGTGATACTACATGAAATAGAATCGAAATATTGGTAAAAATGAATATATTTACGTAGTATCAAACTACATGAAAAACGTGAAAAAAATCACTATTTAACCATATTTGAGGATTTTAACTTCAAATCATAGAGCGAGCTTTCGTATTATTTAGATCCAAGAAAAGACATATGACAATGTTGTTTCCAGTACAAATGATAAAAATCAATGTGTTTTCATTAGAATTAACTAAAATGTTCCTGATTTTCCGTTTATATTACCTAGGAAAGATGTACACGTAAAACCGCTCAAATCCGGCTGAAACGTCGATATATGCAATAAAAACCGAACTTCTCCCCTTTTCAATATCTTACTCAGTATTTTAACGAGAAACAAATAGATGATTGAAAATGAAGTATTTAAGGTTATTATCTAATCAATTATGTGTTTGCATAATTTTTATCGTATATATATGAATTAATACCCATAGACTGAAAATTCACAAAAAAGTGGAAAAACGGCAAAATATTGCCTAATTCGATGATATTTTGTTTAAATCACATAAAGGAAAAGGGGATGATAAACGTCAAAATATTGCTAAATTCGATGATTTTTCGTACAAACAAAATGCAAGAAAACTTGCTTAAAATGCAATATTATGCGAAATTCTGAGATTTGAAGGCCAAATCACATATCGTGATACTACATGAAATAGTATCGAAATATTGGTAAAAATGAATATATTTACGTAAAATCAAACTACATGATTAACGTGAAAAAGTCACTATTTTACCATATTTGAGGATTTTACCTTCAAATCATAGAGCGAGGTTTCGTATTATTTAGATCCAAGAAAAGACATATGACAATGTTGTTTCCAATACAAATGATAAAAATCAATGTGTTTTCATTACAATTAACTAAAATGTTCCTGATTTTCCGTTTATATTACCGAGGGAAGATGTACACGTAAAACCGCTCTAATCCGGCTGAAACGTCGATATATGCAATAGAAACAGAACTTCTCCCCTTTTCAATATCTTACTCAGTATTTTAACGAGAAACAAATAGTTGATTGAAAATGAAGTATTTAAGGTTATTATCTAATCAATTATGGGTTTGCATCATTTTTATCGTATATATATGAATTAATACCCATAGACTGAAAATTCACAAAAACGTGGAAAACGGCAAAATATTGCCTAATTTGATGATATTTTGTTTAAGTCACATAAAGGAAAAGGGGATAATAAACGTCAAAATATTACTAAATTCGATGATTTTTCGTACGGAAACAAAATGCAAGAAAACTTGCTTAAAATGTAATATTATGCGAAATTCTGAGATTTGAAGGCCAAATCACATATCGTGATACTACATGAAATAGAATCGAAATATTGGTAAAAATGAATATATTTACGTAGTATCAAACTACATGAAAAACGTGAAAAAAGTCACTATTTAACCATATTTGAGGATTTTAACTTCAAATCATAGAGCGAGCTTTCGTATTATTTAGATCCAAGAAAAGACATATGACAATGTTGTTTCCAGTACAAATGATAAAAATCAATGTGTTTTCATTAGAATTAACTAAAATGTTCCTGATTTTCCGTTTATATTACCTAGGGAAGATGTACACGTAAAACCGCTCAAATCCGGCTGAAACGTCGATATATGCAATAAAAACTGAACTTCTCCCCTTTTCAATATCTTACTCAGTATTTTAACGAGAAACAAATAGTTGATTGAAAATGAAGTATTTAAGGTTATTATCTAATCATTTTAATCATTAATCATAATTATTATGTGTTTGCATCATTTTTATCGTATATATAATGAATTAATACCAATAAACTGAAAATTCACATAAACGTGGAAAAACGGCAAAATATTGCCTAATTCGATGATATTTTGTTTAAATCACATAAAGGAAAAGGGGATAATAAACGTAAAAATATTGCTAAATTCGATGATTTTTCGTACGAAACAAAATGCAAGAAAACTTGCTTAAAATGCAATATTATGCGAAATTCTGAGATTTGAAGGCCAAATCACGTATCGTGATACTACATGAAATAAAATCGAAATATTGGTAAAAATGAATATATTTACGTAGTATCAAACTACATGAAAAACGTGAAAAAAGTCACTATTTACCCATATTTGAGGATTTTAACTTCAAATCATAGAGCGAGGTTTCGTATTATTTCGATCCAAGAAAAGACATATGACAATGTTGTTTCCAGTGCAAATGATAAAAATCAATGTGTTTTCATTAGAATTAACTAAAATGTTCCTGATTTTCCGTTTATATTACCGAGGGAAGATGTACACGTAAAACCGCTCTAATCCGGCTGAAACGTCGATATATGCAATAAAAATTGAACTTCTCCCCTTTTCAATATCTTACTCAGTATTTTAAAGAGAAACAATTAGATGATTGAAAATGAAGTATTTAAGGTTATTATCTAATCAATTATGGGTTTGCATCATTTTTATCGTATATATATGAACCCATAGACTGAAAATTCACAAAAACGTGGAAAACGGCAAAATATTGCCTAATTCGATGATATTTTGTTTATGTCACATAAAGGAAAAGGGGATAATAAACGTCAAAATATTGCTAAATTCGATGATTTTTCGTACGAAACAAAATGCAAGAAAACTTGCTTAAAATGCAATATTATGCGAAATTCTGAGATTTGAAGGCCAAATCACATATCGTGATACTACATGAAATAGACTCGAAACATTGGTAAAAATGAATATATTTACGTAGTATCAAACTACATGAAAAACGTGAAAAAAGTCACTATTTAACCATATTTGAGGATTTTAACTTCCAATCATAGAGCGAGGTTTTATTATTTAGATCCAAGAAAAGACATATGACAATATTGTTTCCAATAAAAATGATAAAAATCAATGTGTTTTCATTACAATTAACTAAAATGTTCCTGATTTTCCGTTTATATTACCGAGGTAAGATGTACACGTTAAATCGCTCTATTCCGGCTGAAACGTCGATATATGCAATAAAAACAGAACTTCTCCCCTTTTCAATATCTTACTCAGTATTTTAACGAGAAACAAATAGATGATTGAAAATGAAGTATTTAAGGTTATTATCTAATCAATTATGTGTTTGTATCATTTTTATCGTATATATATGAATTAATACCCATAGACTGAAAATTCACAAAAAACGTTGAAAAACGGCAAAATATTGCGTAATTCGATGATATTTTGTTTAAATAAAATAAAGGAAAAGGGGATGATAAACGTCAAAATATTGCTAAATTCGATGATTTTTCGTACGAAACAAAATGTAAGAAAACTTGCTTAAAATGCAATATTATGCGAAATTCTGAGATTTGAAGGCCAAATCACATATCGTGATACTACATGAAATAGAATCGAAATATTGGTAAAAATTAATATATTTACGTAGTATCAAACTACATGAAAAACGTGAAAAAGTCACTATTTAACCATATTTGAAGATTTTAACTTCAAATCATAGAGATAGGTTTCGTATTATTTAGATCCAAGAAAAGACATATGACAATGCTGTTTCGAATACAAATGATAAAAATCAATGTGTTTTCATTAGAATTAACTAAAATGTTCCTGATTTTCCGTTTATATTACCGAGGGAAGATGTACACGTAAAACCGCTCTAATCCGGAAGAAACGTCGATATATGCAATAAAAACCGAACTTCTCCCCTTCTCAATATCTTACTCAGTATTTTAACGAGAAACAAATAGATGATTGAAAATGAAGTATTTAAGGTTATTATCTAATCAATTATGTGTTTGCATAATTTTTATCGTATATATATGAATTAATACCCATAGACTGAAAATTCACAAAAAAGGTTTAAAAAACGGCAAAATATTGCCTAATTCGATGATATTTTGTTTAAATCACATAAAGGAAAAGGGGATGATAAACGTCAAAATATTGCTAAATTCGATGATTTTTCGTACTAAACAAACGGCAAGAAAACTTGCTTAAAATGCAATATTATGCGAAATTCTGAGATTTGAAGGCCAAATCACATATCGTGATACTATATGAAATAAAATCGAAATATTGGTAAAAATGAATATATTTACGTAGTATCAAACTACGTGAAAAACGTGAAAAAAGTCACTATTTAACAATATTTGAGGATTTTAACTTCAAATCATAGAGCAAGGTTTCGTATTATTTAGATCCAAGAAAAGACATATGACAATGTTGTTTCCAATACAAATGATAAAAATCAATGTGTTTTCATTAGTATTAACTAAAATGTTCCTGATTTTCCGTTTATATTACCGATGGAAGATGTACACGAAAATCGCTCTATTCCGGCTGAAACGTCGATATATGCAATAAAAACTGAACTTCTCCCCTTTTCAATATCTTACTCAGTATTTTAACGAGAAACAAGTAGTTGATTGAAAATGAAGTATTTAAGGTTATTATCTAATTAATTATGTGTTTGCATCATTTTTATCGAATATATAATGAATTAATACCTATAGACTGAAAATTCACAAAAACGTGGAAAAACGGCAAAATATTGCGTAATTCGATGATATTTTTTTCAAATCAAATAAAGGAAAAGAGGATGATAAACGTCAAAATATTGCTAAATTCAATGATTTTTCGTACGAAACAAAATGGAAGAAAACTTGCTTAAAATGCAATATTATGCGAAATTCTGAGATTTGAAGGCCAAATCACATATCGTGATACTACATGAAATAAAATCGAAATATTGGTAAAAATGAATATATTTACGTAGTATCAAACTACATGAAAAACGTGAAAAAAGTCACTATTTAACCATATTTGAGGATTTTAACTTCAAATCATAGAGCGAGGTTTCGTATTATTTAGATCCAAGAAAAGACATATGACAATGTTGTTTCCAATACAAATGATAAAAATCAATGTGTTTTCATTAGAATTAACTAAAATGTTCCTGATTTTCCGTTTATATTACCGAGGGAAGATGTACACGTAAAACCGCTCTAATCCAGCTGAAACGTCGATATATGCAATAAAAACCGAACTTCTCCCCTTTTCAATATCTTACTCAGTATTTTATCGAGAAACAAATAGATGATTGAAAATGAAGTATTTAAGGTTATTATCTAATCAATTATAGGTTTGTATCATTTTTATCATATATATATGAAATAATACCCATGACTGAAAATTCACAAAAACGTGGAAAACGGCAAAATATTGCCTAATTCGATGATATTTTGTTTGTCACATAAAGGAAAAGGGGATGATAAACGTCAAAATATTGCGAAATTCGATGATTTTTCGTACGAAACAAAATGCAAGAAAACTTGCTTAAAATGCAATATTATGCGAAATTCTGAGATTTGAAGGCCAAATCAAATATCGTGATATTACATGAACTAGAATCGAAATATTGGTAAAAATGAATATATTTACGTAGTATCAAACTACACGAAAAACGTGAAAAAAGTCACTATTTAACCATATTTGAGGATTTTAACTTCAAATCATAGAGCGAGGTTTCGTATTATTTAGATCCAAGAAAAGACATATGACAATGTTGTTTCCAATACAAATGATAAAAATCAATGTGTTTTCATTAGAATTAACTAAAATGTTTTTGAATTTCCGTTTATATTTCCGAGGGAAGATGTACACGTAAAATCGCTCTAATCCGGCTGAAACGTCGATATATGCAATAAAAACCGAACTTCTCCCCTTTTCTATATCTTACTCAGTATTTTAACGAGAAACAAATAGATGATTGAAAATGAAGTATTAAGGTTATTATCTAATCAATTATGTGTTTGCATCATTTTTATCGTATATATATATTTGAATATATGAATATATATTCATAATATATAATATATATATGAATACCCATAGACTGAAAATTCACAAAAACGTGGAAAAACGGCAAAATATTGCGTAATTCGATGATATTTTTTTCAAATCAAATAAAGGAAAAGAGGATGATAAACGTCAAAATATTGCTAAATTCAATGATTTTTGGTACGAAACAAAATGGAAGAAAACTTGCTTAAAATGCAATATTATGCGAAATTCTGAGATTTGAAGGCCAAATCACATATCGTGATACTACATGAAATAAAATCGAAATATTGGTAAAAATGAATATATTTACGTAGTATCAAACTACATGAAAAACGTGAAAAAAGTCACTATTTAACCATATTTGAGGATTTTAACTTCAAATCATAGAGCGAGGTTTCGTATTATTTAGATCCAAGAAAAGACATATGACAATGTTGTTTCCAATACAAATGATAAAAATCAATGTGTTTTCATTAGAATTAACTAAAATGTTCCTGATTTTCCGTTTATATTACCGAGGGAAGATGTACACGTAAAACCGCTCTAATCCAGCTGAAACGTCGATATATGCAATAAAAACCGAACTTCTCCCCTTTTCAATATCTTACTCAGTATTTTATCGAGAAACAAATAGATGATTGAAAATGAAGTATTTAAGGTTATTATCTAATCAATTATAGGTTTGCATCATTTTTATCATATATATATGAATTAATACCCATGACTGAAAATTCACAAAAACGTGGAAAACGGCAAAATATTGCCTAATTCGATGATATTTTGTTTATGTCACATAAAGGAAAAGGGGATAATAAACGTCAAAATATTGCTAAATTCGATGATTTTTCGTACGAAACAAAATGCAAGAAAACTTGCTTAAAATGCAATATTATGCGAAATTCTGAGATTTGAAGGCCAAATCACATATCGTGATACTACATGAAATAGACTCGAAACATTGGTAAAAATGAATATATTTACGTAGTATCAAACTACATGAAAAACGTGAAAAAAGTCACTATTTAACCATATTTGAGGATTTTAACTTCCAATCATAGAGCGAGGTTTTATTATTTAGATCCAAGAAAAGACATATGACAATATTGTTTCCAATAAAAATGATAAAAATCAATGTGTTTTCATTACAATTAACTAAAATGTTCCTGATTTTCCGTTTATATTACCGAGGTAAGATGTACACGTTAAATCGCTCTATTCCGGCTGAAACGTCGATATATGCAATAAAAACAGAACTTCTCCCCTTTTCAATATCTTACTCAGTATTTTAACGAGAAACAAATAGATGATTGAAAATGAAGTATTTAAGGTTATTATCTAATCAATTATGTGTTTGTATCATTTTTATCGTATATATATGAATTAATACCCATAGACTGAAAATTCACAAAAAACGTTGAAAAACGGCAAAATATTGCGTAATTCGATGATATTTTGTTTAAATAAAATAAAGGAAAAGGGGATGATAAACGTCAAAATATTGCTAAATTCGATGATTTTTCGTACGAAACAAAATGTAAGAAAACTTGCTTAAAATGCAATATTATGCGAAATTCTGAGATTTGAAGGCCAAATCACATATCGTGATACTACATGAAATAGAATCGAAATATTGGTAAAAATTAATATATTTACGTAGTATCAAACTACATGAAAAACGTGAAAAAGTCACTATTTAACCATATTTGAAGATTTTAACTTCAAATCATAGAGATAGGTTTCGTATTATTTAGATCCAAGAAAAGACATATGACAATGCTGTTTCGAATACAAATGATAAAAATCAATGTGTTTTCATTAGAATTAACTAAAATGTTCCTGATTTTCCGTTTATATTACCGAGGGAAGATGTACACGTAAAACCGCTCTAATCCGGCAGAAACGTCGATATATGCAATAAAAACCGAACTTCTCCCCTTCTCAATATCTTACTCAGTATTTTAACGAGAAACAAATAGATGATTGAAAATGAAGTATTTAAGGTTATTATCTAATCAATTATGTGTTTGCATAATTTTTATCGTATATATATGAATTAATACCCATAGACTGAAAATTCACAAAAAAGGTTTAAAAAACGGCTAAATATTGCCTAATTCGATGATATTTTGTTTAAATCACATAAAGGAAAAGGGGATGATAAACGTCAAAATATTGCTAAATTCGATGATTTTTCGTACTAAACAAACGGCAAGAAAACTTGCTTAAAATGCAATATTATGCGAAATTCTGAGATTTGAAGGCCAAATCACATATCGTGATACTATATGAAATAAAATCGAAATATTGGTAAAAATGAATATATTTACGTAGTATCAAACTACGTGAAAAACGTGAAAAAAGTCACTATTTAACAATATTTGAGGATTTTAACTTCAAATCATAGAGCAAGGTTTCGTATTATTTAGATCCAAGAAAAGACATATGACAATGTTGTTTCCAATACAAATGATAAAAATCAATGTGTTTTCATTAGTATTAACTAAAATGTTCCTGATTTTCCGTTTATATTACCGATGGAAGATGTACACGAAAATCGCTCTATTCCGGCTGAAACGTCGATATATGCAATAAAAACTGAACTTCTCCCCTTTTCAATATCTTACTCAGTATTTTAACGAGAAACAAGTAGTTGATTGAAAATGAAGTATTTAAGGTTATTATCTAATTAATTATGTGTTTGCATCATTTTTATCGAATATATAATGAATTAATACCTATAGACTGAAAATTCACAAAAACGTGGAAAAACGGCAAAATATTGCGTAATTCGATGATATTTTTTTCAAATCAAATAAAGGAAAAGAGGATGATAAACGTCAAAATATTGCTAAATTCAATGATTTTTCGTACGAAACAAAATGGAAGAAAACTTGCTTAAAATGCAATATTATGCGAAATTCTGAGATTTGAAGGCCAAATCACATATCGTGATACTACATGAAATAAAATCGAAATATTGGTAAAAATGAATATATTTACGTAGTATCAAACTACATGAAAAACGTGAAAAAAGTCACTATTTAACCATATTTGAGGATTTTAACTTCAAATCATAGAGCGAGGTTTCGTATTATTTAGATCCAAGAAAAGACATATGACAATGTTGTTTCCAATACAAATGATAAAAATCAATGTGTTTTCATTAGAATTAACTAAAATGTTCCTGATTTTCCGTTTATATTACCGAGGGAAGATGTACACGTAAAACCGCTCTAATCCAGCTGAAACGTCGATATATGCAATAAAAACCGAACTTCTCCCCTTTTCAATATCTTACTCAGTATTTTATCGAGAAACAAATAGATGATTGAAAATGAAGTATTTAAGGTTATTATCTAATCAATTATAGGTTTGTATCATTTTTATCATATATATATGAAATAATACCCATGACTGAAAATTCACAAAAACGTGGAAAACGGCAAAATATTGCCTAATTCGATGATATTTTGTTTGTCACATAAAGGAAAAGGGGATGATAAACGTCAAAATATTGCGAAATTCGATGATTTTTCGTACGAAACAAAATGCAAGAAAACTTGCTTAAAATGCAATATTATGCGAAATTCTGAGATTTGAAGGCCAAATCAAATATCGTGATATTACATGAACTAGAATCGAAATATTGGTAAAAATGAATATATTTACGTAGTATCAAACTACACGAAAAACGTGAAAAAAGTCACTATTTAACCATATTTGAGGATTTTAACTTCAAATCATAGAGCGAGGTTTCGTATTATTTAGATCCAAGAAAAGACATATGACAATGTTGTTTCCAATACAAATGATAAAAATCAATGTGTTTTCATTAGAATTAACTAAAATGTTTTTGAATTTCCGTTTATATTTCCGAGGGAAGATGTACACGTAAAATCGCTCTAATCCGGCTGAAACGTCGATATATGCAATAAAAACCGAACTTCTCCCCTTTTCTATATCTTACTCAGTATTTTAACGAGAAACAAATAGATGATTGAAAATGAAGTATTAAGGTTATTATCTAATCAATTATGTGTTTGCATCATTTTTATCGTATATATATATTTGAATATATGAATATATATTCATAATATATAATATATATATGAATACCCATAGACTGAAAATTCACAAAAACGTGGAAAAACGGCAAAATATTGCGTAATTCGATGATATTTTTTTCAAATCAAATAAAGGAAAAGAGGATGATAAACGTCAAAATATTGCTAAATTCAATGATTTTTGGTACGAAACAAAATGGAAGAAAACTTGCTTAAAATGCAATATTATGCGAAATTCTGAGATTTGAAGGCCAAATCACATATCGTGATACTACATGAAATAAAATCGAAATATTGGTAAAAATGAATATATTTACGTAGTATCAAACTACATGAAAAACGTGAAAAAAGTCACTATTTAACCATATTTGAGGATTTTAACTTCAAATCATAGAGCGAGGTTTCGTATTATTTAGATCCAAGAAAAGACATATGACAATGTTGTTTCCAATACAAATGATAAAAATCAATGTGTTTTCATTAGAATTAACTAAAATGTTCCTGATTTTCCGTTTATATTACCGAGGGAAGATGTACACGTAAAACCGCTCTAATCCAGCTGAAACGTCGATATATGCAATAAAAACCGAACTTCTCCCCTTTTCAATATCTTACTCAGTATTTTATCGAGAAACAAATAGATGATTGAAAATGAAGTATTTAAGGTTATTATCTAATCAATTATAGGTTTGCATCATTTTTATCATATATATATGAATTAATACCCATGACTGAAAATTCACAAAAACGTGGAAAACGGCAAAATATTGCCTAATTCGATGATATTTTGTTTGTCACATAAAGGAAAAGGGGATGATAAACGTCAAAATATTGCGAAATTCGATGATTTTTCGTACGAAACAAAATGCAAGAAAACTTGCTTAAAATGCAATATTATGCGAAATTCTGAGATTTGAAGGCCAAATCAAATATCGTGATATTACATGAAATAGAATCGAAATATTGGTAAAAATGAATATATTTACGTAGTATCAAACTACACGAAAAACGTGAAAAAAGTCACTATTTAACCATATTTGAGGATTTTAACTTCAAATCATAGAGCGAGGTTTCGTATTATTTAGATCCAAGAAAAGACATATGACAATGTTGTTTCCAATACAAATGATAAAAATCAATGTGTTTTCATTAGAATTAACTAAAATGTTTTTGAATTTCCGTTTATATTTCCGAGGGAAGATGTACACGTAAAATCGCTCTAATCCGGCTGAAACGTCGATATATGCAATAAAAACCGAACTTCTCCCCTTTTCTATATCTTACTCAGTATTTTAACGAGAAACAAATAGATGATTGAAAATGAAGTATTAAGGTTATTATCTAATCAATTATGTGTTTGCATCATTTTTATCGTATATATATATTTGAATATATGAATATATATTCATAATATATAATATATATATGAATACCCATAGACTGAAAATTCACAAAAAACGTTGAAAAACGGCAAAATATTGACTAATTCGATGATATTTTGTTTAAATCACATAAAGGAAAAGGGGATGATAAACGTCAAAATATTGATAAATTCGATGATTTTTCGTACGAAACAAAATGCAAGAAAACTTCCTTAAAATGCAATATTATGCGAAATTCTGAGATTTGAAGGCCAAATCACATACCGTGATACTACATGAAATAGAATCGAAATATTGGTAAAAATGAATATATTTACGTAGTATCAAACTACATGAAAAACGTGAAAAAAGTCACTATTTAACCATATTTGTGGATTTTAACTTCAAATCATAGAGCAAGGTTTCGTATTATTTAGATCCAAGAAAAGACATATGACAATGTTGTTTCCAATACAAATGATAAAAATCAATGTGTTTTCATTAGTATTAACTAAAATGTTCCTGATTTTCCGTTTATATTACCGATGGAAGATGTACACGAAAATCGCTCTATTCCGGCTGAAACGTCGATATATGCAATAAAAACAGAACTTCTCCCCTTTTCAATATCTTACTCAGTATTTTAACGAGAAACAAGTAGTTGATTGAAAATGAAGTATTTAAGGTTATTATCTAATTAATTATGTGTTTGCATCATTTTTATCGAATATATAATGAATTAATACCTATAGACTGAAAATTCACAAAAACGTGGAAAAACGGCAAAATATTGCGTAATTCGATGATATTTTGTTCAAATCAAATAAAGGAAAAGGGGATGATAAACGTCAAAATATTGCTAAATTCAATGATTTTTCGTACGAAACAAAATGCAAGAAAACTTGCTTAAAATGCAATATTATGCGAAATTCTGAGATTTGAAGGCCAAATCACATATCGTGATACTACATGAAATAAAATCGAAATATTGGTAAAAATGAATATATTTACGTAGTATCAAACTACATGAAAAACGTGAAAAAAGTCACTATTTAACCATATTTGAGGATTTTAACTTCAAATCATAGAGCGAGGTTTCGTATTATTTAGATCCAAGAAAAGACATATGACAATGTTGTTTCCAATACAAATGATAAAAATCAATGTGTTTTCATTAGAATTAACTAAAATGTTCATGATTTTCCGTTTATATTACCGAGGGAAGATGTACACGTAAAACCGCTCTAATCCGGCTGAAACGTCGATGTATGCAATAAAAACCGAACTTCTCCCCTTTTCAATATCTTACTCAGTATTTTAACGAGAAACAAATAGATGATTGAAAATGAAGTATTTAAGGTTATTATCTAATCAATTATAGGTTTGCATCATTTTTATCATATATATATGAATTAATACCCATAGACTGAAAATTCACAAAAACTTGGAAAACGGCAAAATATTGCCTAATTCGATGATATTTTGTTTAAGTCACATAAAGGAAAAGGGGATGATAAACGTCAAAATATTGCTAAATTCGATGATTTTTCGTACGAAACAAAATGCAAGAAAACTTGTTTAAAATGCAATATTATGCGAAATTCTGAGATTTGAAGGCCAAATCACATCTCGTGATACTACATGAAATAGAATGGAAATATTGGTAAAATGAATATATTTACGTAGTATCAAACTACATGAAAAACGTGAAAAAAGTCACTATTTAACCATATTTGAGGATTTTAACTTTAAATCATAGAGCGAGGTTTCGTATTATTTAGATCCAAGAAAAGACATATGACAATGCTGTTTCCAATACAAATGATAAAAATCAATGTGTTTTCATTAGAATTAACTAAAATGTTTTTGATTTTCCGTTTATATTTCCGAGGGAAGATGTACACGTAAAATCGCTCTAATCCGGCTGAAACGTCGATATATGCAATAAAACCCGAACTTCTCCCCTTTTCAATATCTTACTCAGTATTTTAACGAGAAACAAATAGATGATTGAAAATGAAGTATTTAAGGTTATTATCTAATCAATTATAGGTTTGCATCATTTTTATCATATATATATGAATTAATACCCATAGACTGAAAATTCACAAAAACGTGGAAACGGCAAAATATTGCCTAATTCGATGATATTTTGTTTAAGTCACATAAAGGAAAAGGGGATGATAAACGTCGAAATATTGCTAAATTCGATGATTTTTCGTACGAAACAAAATGCAAGAAAACTTGCTCAAAATGCAATATTATGCGAAATTCTGAGATTTGAAGGCCAAATCAAATATCGTGATATTACATGAAATAGAATCGAAATATTGGTAAAAATGAATATATTTACGTAGTATCAAACTACACGAAAAACGTGAAAAAAGTCACTATTTAACCATATTTGAGGATTTTAACTTCAAATCATAGAGCGAGGTTTCGTATTATTTAGATCCAAGAAAAGACATATGACAATGTTGTTTCCAATACAAATGATAAAAATCAATGTGTTTTCATTAGAATTAACTAAAATGTTTTTGAATTTCCGTTTATATTTCCGAGGGAAGATGTACACGTAAAATCGCTCTAATCCGGCTGAAATGTCGATATATGCAATAAAAACCGAACTTCTCCCCTTTTCTATATCTTACTCAGTATTTTAACGAGAAACAAATAGATGATTGAAAATGAAGTATTAAGGTTATTATCTAATCAATTATGTGTTTGCATCATTTTTATCGTATATATATATTTGAATATATGAATATATATTCATAATATATAATATATATATGAATACCCATAGACTGAAAATTCACAAAAAACGTTGAAAAACGGCAAAATATTGACTAATTCGATGATATTTTGTTTAAGTCACATAAAGGAAAAGGGGATGATAAACGTCGAAATATTGCTAAATTCGATGATTTTTCGTACGAAACAAAATGCAAGAAAACTTGCTCAAAATGCAATATTATGCGAAATTCTGAGATTTGAAGGCCAAATCACATATCGTGATATTACATGAAATAGAATCGAAATATTGGTAAAAATGAATATATTTACGTAGTATCAAACTACATGAAAAACGTCAAAAAAGTCACTATTTAACCATATTTGTGGATTTTAACTTCAAATCATAGAGCAAGGTTTCGTATTATTTAGATCCAAGAAAAGACATATGACAATGTTGTTTCCAATACAAATGATAAAAATCAATGTGTTTTCATTAGTATTAACTAAAATGTTCCTGATTTTCCGTTTATATTACCGATGGAAGATGTACACGTTCTAATTTCAATGTTCTAATGTTCTAATGAAGATGTTCTAATTTCATTAGAATTAACTAAAATGTTCCTGATTTTCCGTTTATATTACCGAGGGAAGATGTACATGTAAAACCGCTCTAATCCGGCTGAAACGTCGATATATGCAATAAAAACTGAACTTCTCCCCTTTTCAATATCTTACTCAGTATTTTAACGAGAAACAAGTAGTTGATTGAAAATGAAGTATTTAAGGTTATTATCTAATTAATTATGTGTTTGCATCATTTTTATCGAATATATAATGAATTAATACCTATAGACTGAAAATTCACAAAAACGTGGAAAAACGGCAAAATATTGCGTAATTCGATGATATTTTTTTGAAATCAAATAAAGGAAAAGAGGATGATAAACGTCAAAATATTGCTAAATTCAATGATTTTTCGTACGAAACAAAATGGAAGAAAACTTGCTTAAAATGCAATATTATGCGAAATTCTGAGATTTGAAGGCCAAATCACATATCGTGATACTACATGAAATAAAATCGAAATATTGGTAAAAATGAATATATTTACGTAGTATCAAACTACATGAAAAACGTGAAAAAAGTCACTATTTAACCATATTTGAGGATTTTAACTTCAAATCATAGAGCGAGGTTTCGTATTATTTAGATCCAAGAAAAGACATATGACAATGTTGTTTCCAATACAAATGATAAAAATCAATGTGTTTTCATTAGAATTAACTAAAATGTTCCTGATTTTCCGTTTATATTACCGAGGGAAGATGTACATGTAAAACCGCTCTAATCCGGCTGAAACGTCGATATATGCAATAAAAACCGAACTTCTCCCCTTTTCAATATCTTACTCAGTATTTTAACGAGAAACAAATAGATGATTGAAAATGAAGTATTTAAGGTTATTATCTAATCAATTATAGGTTTGCATCATTTTTATCATATATATATGAATTAATACCCATAGACTGAAAATTCACAAAAACGTGGAAAACGGCAAAATATTGCCTAAGTCGATGATATTTTGTTTGTCACATAAAGGAAAAGGGGATGATAAACGTCAAAATATTGCGAAATTCGATGATTTTTCGTACGAAACAAAATGCAAGAAAACTTGCTTAAAATGCAATATTATGCGAAATTCTGAGATTTGAAGGCTAAATCAAAAACCGTGATATTACATGAAATAGAATCGAAATAATGGTAAAAATGAATATATTTACGTAGTATCAAACTACACGAAAAACGTGAAAAAAGTCACTATTTAACCATATTTGAGGATTTTAACTTCAAATCATAGAGCGAGGTTTCGTATTATTTAGATCCAAGAAAAGACATATGACAATGTTGTTTCCAATACAAATGATAAAAATCAATGTGTTTTCATTAGAATTAACTAAAATGTTTTTGAATTTCCGTTTATATTTCCGAGGGAAGATGTACACGTAAAATCGCTCTAATCCGGCTGAAACGTCGATATATGCAATAAAAACCGAACTTCTCCCCTTTTCTATATCTTACTCAGTATTTTAACGAGAAACAAATAGATGATTTTAAATGAAGTATTAAGGTTATTATCTAATCAATTATGTGTTTGCATCATTTTTATCGTATATATATATATATGAATATATGAATATATATTCATAATATATAATATATATATGAATACCCATAGACTGAAAATTCACAAAAAACGTTGAAAAACGGCAAAATATTGCCTAATTCGATGATATTTTGTTTAAATCACATAAAGGAAAAGGGGATGATAAACGTCAAAATATTGATAAATTCGATGATTTTTCGTACGAAACAAAATGCAAGAAAACTTCCTTAAAATGCAATATTAAGCGAAATTCTGAGATTTGAAGGCCAAATCACATATCGTGATACTACATGAAATAGAATCGAAATATTGGTAAAAATGAATATATTTACGTAGTATCAAACTACATGAAAAACGTGAAAAAAGTCACTATTTAACCATATTTGTGGATTTTAACTTCAAATCATAGAGCAAGGTTTCGTATTATTTAGATCCAAGAAAAGACATATGACAATGTTGTTTCCAATACAAATGATAAAAATCAATGTGTTTTCATTAGTATTAACTAAAATGTTCCTGATTTTCCGTTTATATTACCGATGGAAGATGTACACGAAAATCGCTCTATTCCGGCTGAAACGTCGATATATGCAATAAAAACAGAACTTCTCCCCTTTTCAATATCTTACTCAGTATTTTAACGAGAAACAAGTAGTTGATTGAAAATGAAGTATTTAAGGTTATTATCTAATTAATTATGTGTTTGCATCATTTTTTTCGAATATATAATGAATTAATACCTATAGACTGAAAATTCACAAAAACGTGGAAAAACGGCAAAATATTGCCTAATTCGATGATATTTTGTTCAAATCAAATAAAGGAAAAGGGGATGATAAACGTCAAAATATTGCTAAATTCAATGATTTTTCGTACGAAACAAAATGCAAGAAAACTTGCTTAAAATGCAATATTATGCGAAATTCTGAGATTTGAAGGCCAAATCACATATCGTGATACTACATGAAATAAAATCGAAATATTGGTAAAAATGAATATATTTACGTAGTATCAAACTACATGAAAAACGTGAAAAAAGTCACTATTTAACCATATTTGAGGATCTTAACTTCAAATCATAGAGCGAGGTTTCGTATTATTTAGATCCAAGAAAAGACATATGACAATGTTGTTTCCAATACAAATGATAAAAATCAATGTGTTTTCATTAGTATTAACTAAAATGTTCCTGATTTTCCGTTTATATTACCGATGGAAGATGTACACGAAAATCGCTCTATTCCGGCTGAAACGTCGATATATGCAATAAAAACCGAACTTCTCCCCTTTTCAATATCTTACTCAGTATTTTAACGAGAAACAAGTAGTTGATTGAAAATGAAGTATTTAAGGTTATTATCTAATTAATTATGTGTTTGCATCATTTTTATCGAATATATAATGAATTAATACCCATAGACTGAAAATTCACAAAAACGTGGAAACGGCAAAATATTGCCTAATTCGATGATATTTTGTTTAAGTCACATAAAGGAAAAGGGGATGATAAACGTCGAAATATTGCTAAATTCGATGATTTTTCGTACGAAACAAAATGCAAGAAAACTTGCTCAAAATGCAATATTATGCGAAATTCTGAGATTTGAAGGCCAAATCACATATCGTGATATTACATGAAATAGAATCGAAATATTGGTAAAAATGAATATATTTACGTAGTATCAAACTACATGAAAAACGTGAAAAAAGTCACTATTTAACCATATTTGAGGATTTTAACTTCAAATCATAGAGCGAGGTTTCGTATTATTTAGATCCAAGAAAAGACATATGACAATGTTGTTTCCAATACAAATGATAAAAATCAATGTGTTTTCATTAGAATTAACTAAAATGTTTTTGATTTTCCGTTTATATTTCCGAGGGAAGATGTACACGTAAAATCGCTCTAATCCGGCTGAAACGTCGATATATGCAATAAAACCCGAACTTCTCCCCTTTTCAATATCTTACTCAGTATTTTAACGAGAAACAAATAGATGATTGAAAATGAAGTATTAAGGTTATTATCTAATCAATTATGTGTTTGCATCATTTTTATCGTATATATATGAATATATGAATATATATTCATAATATATAATATATATATGAATACCCATAGACTGAAAATTCACAAAAAACGTTGAAAAACGGCAAAATATTGCCTAATTCGATGATATTTTGTTTAAATCACATAAAGGAAAAGGGGATGATAAACGTCAAAATATTGCTAAATTCGATGATTTTTCGTACGAATCAAAATGCAAGAAAACTTCCTTAAAATGCAATATTATGCGAAATTCTGAGATTTGAAGGCCAAATCACATATCGTGATACTACATGAAATAGAATCGAAATATTGGTAAAAATGAATATATTTACGTAGTATCAAACTACATGAAAAACGTGAAAAAAGTCACTATTTAACCATATTTGTGGATTTTAACTTCAAATCATAGAGCAAGGTTTCGTATTATTTAGATCCAAGAAAAGACATATGACAATGTTGTTTCCAATATAAATGATAAAAATCAATGTGTTTTCATTAGTTTTAACTAAAATGTTCCTGATTTTCCGTTTATATTACCGATGGAAGATGTACACGAAAATCGCTCTATTCCGGCTGAAACGTCGATATATGCAATAAAAACAGAACTTCTCCCCTTTTCAATATCTTACTCAGTATTTTAACGAGAAACAAATAGTTGATTGAAATGAAGTATTTAAGGTTATTATCTAATCAATTATGTGATTGCATCCTTTTTATCGTTTATATAATGAATTAATACCTATAGACTGAAAATTCACAAAAACGTGGAAAAACTGCAAAATATTGCGTAATTCGATGATATTTTGTTTAAATCAAATAAAGGAAAAGGGGATGATAAACGTCAAAATATTGCTAAATTCGATGATTTTTCGTACGAAACAAAATGCAAGAAAACTTGCTTAAAATGCAATATTATGCGAAATTCTGAGATTTGAAGGCCAAATCACATATCGTGATACTACATGAAATAGAATCGAAATATTGGTAAAAATGAATATATTTACGTAGTATCAAACTACATGAAAACGTGAAAAAAGTCACTATTTAACCATATTTGTGGATTTTAACTTCAAATCATAGAGCAAGGTTTCGTATTATTTAGATCCAAGAAAAGACATATGACAATGTTGTTTCCAATACAAATGATAAAAATCAATGTGTTTTCATTAGTATTAACTAAAATGTTCCTGATTTTCCGTTTATATTACCGATGGAAGATGTACACGAAAATCGCTCTATTCCGGCTGAAACGTCGATATATGCAATAAAAACAGAACTTCTCCCCTTTTCAATATCTTACTCAGTATTTTAACGAGAAACAAATAGATGATTGAAAATGAAGTATTTAAGGTTATTATCTAATCAATTATAGGTTTGCATCATTTTTATCATATATATATGAATTAATACCCATAGACTGAAAATTCACAAAAACGTGGAAAACGGCAAAATATTGCCTAATTCGATGATATTTTGTTTAAGTCACATAAAGGAAAAGGGGATGATAAACGTCAAAATATTGCTAAATTCGATGATTTTTCGTACGAAACAAAATGCAAGAAAACTTGTTTAAAATGCAATATTATGCGAAATTCTGAGATTTGAAGGCCAAATCACATATCGTGATACTACATGAAATAGAATGGAAATATTGGTAAAAATGAATATATTTACGTAGTATCAAACTACATGAAAAACGTGAAAAAAGTCACTATTTAACCATATTTGAGGATTTTAACTTCAAATCATAGAGCGAGGTTTCGTATTATTTAGATCCAAGAAAAGACATATGACAATGCTGTTTCCAATACAAATGATAAAAATCAATGTGTTTTCATTAGAATTAACTAAAATGTTTTTGATTTTCCGTTTATATTTCCGAGGGAAGATGTACACGTAAAATCGCTCTAATCCGGCTGAAACGTCGATATATGCAATAAAACCCGAACTTCTCCCCTTTTCAATATCTTACTCAGTATTTTAACGAGAAACAAATAGATGATTGAAAATGAAGTATTTAAGGTTATTATCTAATCAATTATAGGTTTGCATCATTTTTATCATATATATATGAATTAATACCCATAGACTGAAAATTCACAAAAACGTGGAAACGGCAAAATATTGCCTAATTCGATGATATTTTGTTTAAGTCACATAAAGGAAAAGGGGATGATAAACGTCGAAATATTGCTAAATTCGATGATTTTTCGTACGAAACAAAATGCAAGAAAACTTGCTCAAAATGCAATATTATGCGAAATTCTGAGATTTGAAGGCCAAATCACATATCGTGATATTACATGAAATAGAATCGAAATATTGGTAAAAATGAATATATTTACGTAGTATCAAACTACATGAAAAACGTCAAAAAAGTCACTATTTAACCATATTTGTGGATTTTAACTTCAAATCATAGAGCAAGGTTTCGTATTATTTAGATCCAAGAAAAGACATATGACAATGTTGTTTCCAATACAAATGATAAAAATCAATGTGTTTTCATTAGTATTAACTAAAATGTTCCTGATTTTCCGTTTATATTACCGATGGAAGATGTACACGAAAATCGCTCTATTCCGGCTGAAACGTCGATATATGCAATAAAAACTGAACTTCTCCCCTTTTCAATATCTTACTCAGTATTTTAACGAGAAACAAGTAGTTGATTGAAAATGAAGTATTTAAGGTTATTATCTAATTAATTATGTGTTTGCATCATTTTTATCGAATATATAATGAATTAATACCTATAGACTGAAAATTCACAAAAACGTGGAAAAACGGCAAAATATTGCGTAATTCGATGATATTTTTTTCAAATCAAATAAAGGAAAAGAGGATGATAAACGTCAAAATATTGCTAAATTCAATGATTTTTCGTACGAAACAAAATGGAAGAAAACTTGCTTAAAATGCAATATTATGCGAAATTCTGAGATTTGAAGGCCAAATCACATATCGTGATACTACATGAAATAAAATCGAAATATTGGTAAAAATGAATATATTTACGTAGTATCAAACTACATGAAAAACGTGAAAAAAGTCACTATTTAACCATATTTGAGGATTTTAACTTGAAATCATAGAGCGAGGTTTCGTATTATTTAGATCCAAGAAAAGACATATGACAATGTTGTTTCCAATACAAATGATAAAAATCAATGTGTTTTCATTAGAATTAACTAAAATGTTTTTGAATTTCCGTTTATATTTCCGAGGGAAGATGTACACGTAAAATCGCTCTAATCCGGCTGAAACGTCGATATATGCAATAAAAACCGAACTTCTCCCCTTTTCTATATCTTACTCAGTATTTTAACGAGAAACAAATCGATGATTGAAAATGAAGTATTAAGGTTATTATCTAATCAATTATGTATTTGCATCATTTTTATCGTATATATATAAGAATATATGAATATATATTCATAATATATAATATATATATGAATACCCATAGACTGAAAATTCACAAAAAACGTTGAAAAACGGCAAAATATTGCCTAATTCGATGATATTTTGTTTAAATCACATAAAGGAAAAGGGGATGATAAACGTCAAAATATTGATAAATTCGATGATTTTTCGTACGAAACAAAATGCAAGAAAACTTCCTTAAAATGCAATATTAAGCGAAATTCTGAGATTTGAAGGCCAAATCACATATCGTGATACTACATGAAATAGAATCGAAATATTGGTAAAAATGAATATATTTACGTAGTATCAAACTACATGAAAAACGTGAAAAAAGTCACTATTTAACCATATTTGTGGATTTTAACTTCAAATCATAGAGCAAGGTTTCGTATTATTTAGATCCAAGAAAAGACATATGACAATGTTGTTTCCAATACAAATGATAAAAATCAATGTGTTTTCATTAGTATTAACTAAAATGTTCCTGATTTTCCGTTTATATTACCGATGGAAGATGTACACGAAAATCGCTCTATTCCGGCTGAAACGTCGATATATGCAATAAAAACAGAACTTCTCCCCTTTTCAATATCTTACTCAGTATTTTAACGAGAAACAAGTAGTTGATTGAAAATGAAGTATTTAAGGTTATTATCTAATTAATTATGTGTTTGCATCATTTTTTTCGAATATATAATGAATTAATACCTATAGACTGAAAATTCACAAAAACGTGGAAAAACGGCAAAATATTGCGTAATTCGATGATATTTTGTTCAAATCAAATAAAGGAAAGGGGATGATAAACGTCAAAATATTGCTAAATTCAATGATTTTTCGTACGAAACAAAATGCAAGAAAACTTGCTTAAAATGCAATATTATGCGAAATTCTGAGATTTGAAGGCCAAATCACATATCGTGATACTACATGAAATAAAATCGAAATATTGGTAAAAATGAATATATTTACGTAGTATCAAACTACATGAAAAACGTGAAAAAAGTCACTATTTAACCATATTTGAGGATTTTAACTTCAAATCATAGAGCGAGGTTTCGTATTATTTAGATCCAAGAAAAGACATATGGCATTGTTGTTTCCAATACAAATGATAAAAATCAATGTGTTTTCATTAGTATTAACTAAAATGTTCCTGATTTTCCGTTTATATTACCGATGGAAGATGTACACGAAAATCGCTCTATTCCGGCTGAAACGTCGATATATGCAATAAAAATAGAACTTCTCCCCTTTTCAATATCTTACTCAGTATTTTAACGAGAAACAAGTAGTTGATTGAAAATGAAGTATTTAAGGTTATTATCTAATTAATTATGTGTTTGCATCATTTTTATCGAATATATAATGAATTAATACCCATAGACTGAAAATTCACAAAAACGTGGAAACGGCAAAATATTGCCTAATTCGATGATATTTTGTTTAAGTCACATAAAGGAAAAGGGGATGATAAACGTCGAAATATTGCTAAATTCGATGATTTTTCGTACGAAACAAAATGCAAGAAAACTTGCTTAAAATGCAATATTATGCGAAATTCTGAGATTTGAAGGCCAAATCACATATCGTGATACTACATGAAATAGAATCGAAATATTGGTAAAAATGAATATATTTACGTAGTATCAAACTACATGAAAAACGTCAAAAAAGTCACTATTTAACCATATTTGTGGATTTTAACTTCAAATCATAGAGCAAGGTTTCGTATTATTTAGATCCAAGAAAAGACATATGACAATGTTGTTTCCAATACAAATGATAAAAATCAATGTGTTTTCATTAGTATTAACTAAAATGTTCCTGATTTTCCGTTTATATTACCGATGGAAGATGTACACGAAAATCGCTCTATTCCGGCTGAAACGTCGATATATGCAATAAAAACAGAACTTCTCCCCTTTTCAATATCTTACACAGTATTTTAACGAGAAACAAATAGTTGATTGAAATGAAGTATTTAAGGTTATTATCTAATCAATTATGTGATTGCATCCTTTTCATCGTTTATATAATGAATTAATACCTTTAGACTGAAAATTCACAAAAACGTGGAAAAACGGCAAAATATTGCGTAATTCGATGATATTTTGTTTAAATCAAATAAAGGAAAAGGGGATGATAAACGTCAAAATATTGCTAAATTCGATGATTTTTCGTACGAAACAAAATGCAAGAAAACTTGCTTAAAATGCAATATTATGCGAAATTCTGAGATTTGAAGGCCAAATCACATATCGTGATACTACATGAAATAGAATCGAAATATTGGTAAAAATGAATATATTTACGTAGTATCAAACTACGTGAAAAACGTCAAAAAAGTCACTATTTAACCATATTTGAGGATTTTTACTTCAAATCATAGAGCAAGGTTTCGTATTATTTAGATCCAAGAAAAGACATATGACAATGTTGTTTCCAATACAATGTGTTTTCATTAGAATTAACTAAAATGTTCCTGATTTTCCGTTTATATTACCGAGGGAAGATGTACACGTAAAACCGCTCTAATCCGGCAGAAACGTCGATATATGCAATAAAAACCGAACTTCTCCCCTTTTCAATATCTTACTCAGTATTTTAACGAGAAACAAATAGATGATTGAAAATGAAGTATTTAAGGTTATTATCTAATCAATTATGTGTTTGCATCATTTTTATCGTATATATATGAATTAATACCCATAGACTGAAAATTCACAAAAAAGTGGAAAAACGGCAAAATATTGCCTAATTCGATGATATTTTGTTTAAATCACATAAAGGAAAAGGGGATGATAAACGTCAAAATATTGCTAAATTCGATGATTTTTCGTACTAAACAAACGGCAAGAAAACTTGCTCAAAATGCAATATTATGCGAAATTCTGAGATTTGAAGGCCAAATCACATATCGTGATACTACATGAAATAAAATCGAAATATTGGTAAAAATGAATATATTTACGTAGTATCAAACTACGTGAAAAACGTGAAAAAAGTCACTATTTAACCATATTTGAAGATTTTAACTTCAAATCATAGAGCAAGGTTTCGTATTATTTAGATCCAAGAAAAGACATATGACAATGTTGTTTCCAATACAAATGATAAAAATCAATGTGTTTTCATTAGTATTAACTAAAATGCTCCTGATTTTCCGTTTATATTACCGATGGAAGATGTACACGAAAATCGCTCTATTCCGGCTGAAACGTCGATATATGCAATAAAAACAGAACTTCTCCCCTTTTCAATATCTTACTCAGTATTTTAACGAGAAACAAGTAGTTGATTGAAAATGAAGTATTTAAGGTTATTATCTAATTAATTATGTGTTTGCATCATTTTTATCGTATATATAATGAATTAATACCTATAGACTGAAAATTCACAAAAACGTGGAAAAACGGCAAAATATTGCGTAATTCGATGATATTTTGTTCAAATCAAATAAAGGAAAAGGGGATGATAAACGTCAAAATATTGCTAAATTCGATGATTTTTCGTACGAAACAAAATGCAAGAAAACTTGCTTAAAATGCAATATTATGCGAAATTCTGAGATTTGAAGGCCAAATCACATATCGTGATACTACATGAAATAAAATCGAAATATTGGTAAAAATGAATATATTTACGTAGTATCAAACTACATGAAAAACGTGAAAAAAGTCACTATTTAACCATATTTGAGGATTTTAACTTCAAATCATAGATCGAGGTTTCGTATTATTTAGATCCAAGAAAAGACATATGACAATGTTGTTTCCAATACAAATGATAAAAATCAATGTGTTTTCATTAGAATTAACTAAAATGTTTTAGATTTTCCGTTTATATTTCCGAGGGAAGATGTACACGTAAAATCGCTCTAATCCGGCTGAAACGTCGATATATGCAATAAAAACCGAACTTCTCCCCTTTTCTATATCTTACTCAGTATTTTAACGAGAAACAAATAGATGATTGAAAATTAAGTATTAAGGTTATTATCTAATCAATTATGTGTTTGCATCATTTTTATCGTATATATATGAATATATGAATATATATTCATAATATATAATATATATATGAATACCCATAGACTGAAAATTCACAAAAAACGTTGAAAAACGGCAAAATATTGCCTAATTCGATGATATTTTGTTTAAATCACATAAAGGAAAAGGGGATGATAAACGTCAAAATATTGCTAAATTCGATGATTTTTCGTACGAATCAAAATGCAAGAAAACTTCCTTAAAATGCAATATTATGCGAAATTCTGAGATTTGAAGGCCAAATCACATATCGTGATACTACATGAAATAGAATCGAAATATTGGTAAAAATGAATATATTTACGTAGTATCAAACTACATGAAAAACGTGAAAAAAGTCACTATTTAACCATATTTGTGGATTTTAACTTCAAATCATAGAGCAAGGTTTCGTATTATTTAGATCCAAGAAAAGACATATGACAATGTTGTTTCCAATACAAATGATAAAAATCAATGTGTTTTCATTAGTATTAACTAAAATGTTCCTGATTTTCCGTTTATATTACCGATGGAAGATGTACACGAAAATCGCTCTATTCCGGCTGAAACGTCGATATATGCAATAAAAACAGAACTTCTCCCCTTTTCAATATCTTACTCAGTATTTTAACGAGAAACAAATAGTTGATTGAAATGAAGTATTTAAGGTTATTATCTAATCAATTATGTGATTGCATCCTTTTTATCGTTTATATAATGAATTAATACCTATAGACTGAAAATACACAAAAAACGTTGAAAAACGGCAAAATATTGCCTAATTCGATGATATTTTGTTTAAATCACATAAAGGAAAAGGGGATGATAAACGTCAAAATATTGCTAAATTCGATGATTTTTCGTACGAATCAAAATGCAAGAAAACTTCCTTAAAATGCAATATTATGCGAAATTCTGAGATTTGAAGGCCAAATCACATATCGTGATACTACATGAAATAGAATCGAAATATTGGTAAAAATGAATATATTTACGTAGTATCAAACTACATGAAAAACGTGAAAAAAGTCACTTTTTAACCATATTTGTGGATTTTAACTTCAAATCATAGAGCAAGGTTTCGTATTATTTAGATCCAAGAAAAGACATATGACAATGTTGTTTCCAATACAAATGATAAAAATCAATGTGTTTTCATTAGTATTAACTAAAATGTTCCTGATTTTCCGTTTATATTACCGATGGAAGATGTACACGAAAATCGCTCTATTCCGGCTGAAACGTCGATATATGCAATAAAAACAGAACTTCTCCCCTTTTCAATATCTTACTCAGTATTTTAACGAGAAACAAATAGTTGATTGAAATGAAGTATTTAAGGTTATTATCTAATCAATTATGTGATTGCATCCTTTTTATCGTTTATATAATGAATTAATACCTATAGACTGAAAATTCACAAAAACGTGGAAAAACGGCAAAATATTGCGTAATTCGATGATATTTTGTTTAAATCAAATAAAGGAAAAGGGGATGATAAACGTCAAAATATTGCTAAATTCGATGATTTTTCGTACGAAACAAAATGCAAGAAAACTTGCTTAAAATGCAATATTATGCGAAATTCTGAGATTTGAAGGCCAAATCACATATCGTGATACTACATGAAATAGAATCGAAATATTGGTAAAAATGAATATATTTACGTAGTATCAAACTACATGAAAAACGTCAAAAAAGTCACTATTTAACCATATTTGTGGATTTTAACTTCAAATCATAGAGCAAGGTTTCGTATTATTTAGATCCAAGAAAAGACATATGACAATGTTGTTTCCAATACAAATGATAAAAATCAATGTGTTTTCATTAGTATTAACTAAAATGTTCCTCACTTTCCGTTTATATTACCGATGGAAGATGTACACGAAAATCGCTCTATTCCGGCTGAAACGTCGATATATGCAATAAAAACAGATCTTCTCCCCTTTTCAATATCTTACTCAGTATTTTAACGAGAAACAAATAGTTGATTGAAATGAAGTATTTAAGGTTATTATCTAATCAATTATGTGATTGCATCCTTTTTATCGTTTATATAGTGAATTATTACCTATAGACTGAAAATTCACAAAAACGTGGAAAAACGGCAAAATATTGCGTAATTCGATGATATTTTGTTTAAATCAAATAAAGGAAAAGGGGATGATAAACGTCAAAATATTGCTAAATTCGATGATTTTTCGTACGAAACAAAATGCAAGAAAACTTGCTTAAAATGCAATATTATGCGAAATTCTGAGATTTGAAGGCCAAATCACATATCGTGATACTACATGAAATAGAATCGAAATATTGGTAAAAATGAATATATTTACGTAGTATCAAACTACATGAAAAACGTGAAAAAAGTCACTATTTAACCATATTTGAGGATTTTAACTTGAAATCATAGAGCGAGGTTTCGTATTATTTAGATCCGAGAAAAGACATATGACAATGTTGTTTCCAATACAAATGATAAAAATCAATGTGTTTTCATTAGAATTAACTAAAATGTTCCTGATTTTCCGTTTATATTACCGAGGGAAGATGTACATGTAAAACCGCTCTAATCCGGCTGAAACGTCGATATATGCAATAAAAACCGAACTTCTCCCCTTTTCAATATCTTACTCAGTATTTTAACGAGAAACAAATAGATGATTGAAAATGAAGTATTTAAGGTTATTATCTAATCAATTATAGGTTTGCATCATTTTTATCATATATATATGAATTAATACCCATAGACTGAAAATTCACAAAAACGTGGAAAACGGCAAAATATTGCCTAAGTCGATGATATTTTGTTTGTCACATAAAGGAAAAGGGGATGATAAACGTCAAAATATTGCGAAATTCGATGATTTTTCGTACGAAACAAAATGCAAGAAAACTTGCTTAAAATGCAATATTATGCGAAATTCTGAGATTTGAAGGCCAAATCAAATATCGTGATATTACATGAAATAGAATCGAAATATTGGTAAAAATGAATATATTTACGTAGTATCAAACTACACGAAAAACGTGAAAAAAGTCACTATTTAACCATATTTGAGGATTTTAACTTCAAATCATAGAGCGAGGTTTCGTATTATTTAGATCCAAGAAAAGACATATGACAATGTTGTTTCCAATACAAATGATAAAAATCAATGTGTTTTCATTAGAATTAACTAAAATGTTTTTGAATTTCCGTTTATATTTCCGAGGGAAGATGTACACGTAAAATCGCTCTAATCCGGCTGAAACGTCGATATATGCAATAAAAACCGAACTTCTCCCCTTTTCTATATCTTACTCAGTATTTTAACGAGAAACAAATAGATGATTGAAAATGAAGTATTAAGGTTATTATCTAATCAATTATGTGTTTGCATCATTTTTATCGTATATATATATGAATATATGAATATATATTCATAATATATAATATATATATGAATACCCATAGACTGAAAATTCACAAAAAACGTTGAAAAACGGCAAAATATTGCCTAATTCGATGATATTTTGTTTAAATCACATAAAGGAAAAGGGGATGATAAACGTCAAAATATTGATAAATTCGATGATTTTTCGTACGAAACAAAATGCAAGAAAACTTCCTTAAAATGCAATATTAAGCGAAATTCTGAGATTTGAAGGCCAAATCACATATCGTGATACTACATGAAATAGAATCGAAATATTGGTAAAAATGAATATATTTACGTAGTATCAAACTACATGAAAAACGTGAAAAAAGTCACTATTTAACCATATTTGTGGATTTTAACTTCAAATCATAGAGCAAGGTTTCGTATTATTTAGATCCAAGAAAAGACATATGACAATGTTGTTTCCAATACAAATGATAAAAATCAATGTGTTTTCATTAGTATTAACTAAAATGTTCCTGATTTTCCGTTTATATTACCGATGGAAGATGTACACGAAAATCGCTCTATTCCGGCTGAAACGTCGATATATGCAATAAAAACAGAACTTCTCCCCTTTTCAATATCTTACTCAGTATTTTAACGAGAAACAAGTAGTTGATTGAAAATGAAGTATTTAAGGTTATTATCTAATTAATTATGTGTTTGCATCATTTTTTTCGAATATATAATGAATTAATACCTATAGACTGAAAATTCACAAAAACGTGGAAAAACGGCAAAATATTGCGTAATTCGATGATATTTTGTTCAAATCAAATAAAGGAAAAGGGGATGATAAACGTCAAAATATTGCTAAATTCAATGATTTTTCGTACGAAACAAAATGCAAGAAAACTTGCTTAAAATGCAATATTATGCGAAATTCTGAGATTTGAAGGCCAAATCACATATCGTGATACTACATGAAATAAAATCGAAATATTGGTAAAAATGAATATATTTACGTAGTATCAAACTACATGAAAAACGTGAAAAAAGTCACTATTTAACCATATTTGAGGATTTTAACTTCAAATCATAGAGCGAGGTTTCGTATTATTTAGATCCAAGAAAAGACATATGGCATTGTTGTTTCCAATACAAATGATAAAAATCAATGTGTTTTCATTAGTATTAACTAAAATGTTCCTGATTTTCCGTTTATATTACCGATGGAAGATGTACACGAAAATCGCTCTATTCCGGCTGAAACGTCGATATATGCAATAAAAATAGAACTTCTCCCCTTTTCAATATCTTACTCAGTATTTTAACGAGAAACAAGTAGTTGATTGAAAATGAAGTATTTAAGGTTATTATCTAATTAATTATGTGTTTGCATCATTTTTATCGAATATATAATGAATTAATACCCATAGACTGAAAATTCACAAAAACGTGGAAACGGCAAAATATTGCCTAATTCGATGATATTTTGTTTAAGTCACATAAAGGAAAAGGGGATGATAAACGTCGAAATATTGCTAAATTCGATGATTTTTCGTACGAAACAAAATGCAAGAAAACTTGCTTAAAATGCAATATTATGCGAAATTCTGAGATTTGAAGGCCAAATCACATATCGTGATACTACATGAAATAGAATCGAAATATTGGTAAAAATGAATATATTTACGTAGTATCAAACTACATGAAAAACGTCAAAAAAGTCACTATTTAACCATATTTGTGGATTTTAACTTCAAATCATAGAGCAAGGTTTCGTATTATTTAGATCCAAGAAAAGACATATGACAATGTTGTTTCCAATACAAATGATAAAAATCAATGTGTTTTCATTAGTATTAACTAAAATGCTCCTGATTTTCCGTTTATATTACCGATGGAAGATGTACACGAAAATCGCTCTATTCCGGCTGAAACGTCGATATATGCAATAAAAACAGAACTTCTCCCCTTTTCAATATCTTACTCAGTATTTTAACGAGAAACAAGTAGTTGATTGAAAATGAAGTATTTAAGGTTATTATCTAATTAATTATGTGTTTGCATCATTTTTATCGTATATATAATGAATTAATACCTATAGACTGAAAATTCACAAAAACGTGGAAAAACGGCAAAATATTGCGTAATTCGATGATATTTTGTTCAAATCAAATAAAGGAAAAGGGGATGATAAACGTCAAAATATTGCTAAATTCGATGATTTTTCGTACGAAACAAAATGCAAGAAAACTTGCTTAAAATGCAATATTATGCGAAATTCTGAGATTTGAAGGCCAAATCACATATCGTGATACTACATGAAATAAAATCGAAATATTGGTAAAAATGAATATATTTACGTAGTATCAAACTACATGAAAAACGTGAAAAAAGTCACTATTTAACCATATTTGAGGATTTTAACTTCAAATCATAGATCGAGGTTTCGTATTATTTAGATCCAAGAAAAGACATATGACAATGTTGTTTCCAATACAAATGATAAAAATCAATGTGTTTTCATTAGAATTAACTAAAATGTTTTAGATTTTCCGTTTATATTTCCGAGGGAAGATGTACACGTAAAATCGCTCTAATCCGGCTGAAACGTCGATATATGCAATAAAAACCGAACTTCTCCCCTTTTCTATATCTTACTCAGTATTTTAACGAGAAACAAATAGATGATTGAAAATTAAGTATTAAGGTTATTATCTAATCAATTATGTGTTTGCATCATTTTTATCGTATATATATGAATATATGAATATATATTCATAATATATAATATATATATGAATACCCATAGACTGAAAATTCACAAAAAACGTTGAAAAACGGCAAAATATTGCCTAATTCGATGATATTTTGTTTAAATCACATAAAGGAAAAGGGGATGATAAACGTCAAAATATTGCTAAATTCGATGATTTTTCGTACGAATCAAAATGCAAGAAAACTTCCTTAAAATGCAATATTATGCGAAATTCTGAGATTTGAAGGCCAAATCACATATCGTGATACTACATGAAATAGAATCGAAATATTGGTAAAAATGAATATATTTACGTAGTATCAAACTACATGAAAAACGTGAAAAAAGTCACTATTTAACCATATTTGTGGATTTTAACTTCAAATCATAGAGCAAGGTTTCGTATTATTTAGATCCAAGAAAAGACATATGACAATGTTGTTTCCAATACAAATGATAAAAATCAATGTGTTTTCATTAGTATTAACTAAAATGTTCCTGATTTTCCGTTTATATTACCGATGGAAGATGTACACGAAAATCGCTCTATTCCGGCTGAAACGTCGATATATGCAATAAAAACAGAACTTCTCCCCTTTTCAATATCTTACTCAGTATTTTAACGAGAAACAAATAGTTGATTGAAATGAAGTATTTAAGGTTATTATCTAATCAATTATGTGATTGCATCCTTTTTATCGTTTATATAATGAATTAATACCTATAGACTGAAAATACACAAAAAACGTTGAAAAACGGCAAAATATTGCCTAATTCGATGATATTTTGTTTAAATCACATAAAGGAAAAGGGGATGATAAACGTCAAAATATTGCTAAATTCGATGATTTTTCGTACGAATCAAAATGCAAGAAAACTTCCTTAAAATGCAATATTATGCGAAATTCTGAGATTTGAAGGCCAAATCACATATCGTGATACTACATGAAATAGAATCGAAATATTGGTAAAAATGAATATATTTACGTAGTATCAAACTACATGAAAAACGTGAAAAAAGTCACTTTTTAACCATATTTGTGGATTTTAACTTCAAATCATAGAGCAAGGTTTCGTATTATTTAGATCCAAGAAAAGACATATGACAATGTTGTTTCCAATACAAATGATAAAAATCAATGTGTTTTCATTAGTATTAACTAAAATGTTCCTGATTTTCCGTTTATATTACCGATGGAAGATGTACACGAAAATCGCTCTATTCCGGCTGAAACGTCGATATATGCAATAAAAACAGAACTTCTCCCCTTTTCAATATCTTACTCAGTATTTTAACGAGAAACAAATAGTTGATTGAAATGAAGTATTTAAGGTTATTATCTAATCAATTATGTGATTGCATCCTTTTTATCGTTTATATAATGAATTAATACCTATAGACTGAAAATTCACAAAAACGTGGAAAAACGGCAAAATATTGCGTAATTCGATGATATTTTGTTCAAATCAAATAAAGGAAAAGGGGATGATAAACGTCAAAATATTGCTAAATTCGATGATTTTTCGTACGAAACAAAATGCAAGAAAACTTGCTTAAAATGCAATATTATGCGAAATTCTGAGATTTGAAGGCCAAATCACATATCGTGATACTACATGAAATAGAATCGAAATATTGGTAAAAATGAATATATTTACGTAGTATCAAACTACATGAAAAACGTCAAAAAAGTCACTATTTAACCATATTTGTGGATTTTAACTTCAAATCATAGAGCAAGGTTTCGTATTATTTAGATCCAAGAAAAGACATATGACAATGTTGTTTCCAATACAAATGATAAAAATCAATGTGTTTTCATTAGTATTAACTAAAATGTTCCTGATTTTCCGTTTATATTACCGATGGAAGATGTACACGAAAATCGCTCTATTCCGGCTGAAACGTCGATATATGCAATAAAAACAGATCTTCTCCCCTTTTCAATATCTTACTCAGTATTTTAACGAGAAACAAATAGTTGATTGAAATGAAGTATTTAAGGTTATTATCTAATCAATTATGTGATTGCATCCTTTTTATCGTTTATATAGTGAATTATTACCTATAGACTGAAAATTCACAAAAACGTGGAAAAACGGCAAAATATTGCGTAATTCGATGATATTTTGTTTAAATCAAATAAAGGAAAAGGGGATGATAAACGTCAAAATATTGCTAAATTCGATGATTTTTCGTACGAAACAAAATGCAAGAAAACTTGCTTAAAATGCAATATTATGCGAAATTCTGAGATTTGAAGGCCAAATCACATATCGTGATACTACATGAAATAGAATCGAAATATTGGTAAAAATGAATATATTTACGTAGTATCAAACTACATGAAAAACGTGAAAAAAGTCACTATTTAACCATATTTGAGGATTTTAACTTGAAATCATAGAGCGAGGTTTCGTATTATTTAGATCCGAGAAAAGACATATGACAATGTTGTTTCCAATACAAATGATAAAAATCAATGTGTTTTCATTAGAATTAACTAAAATGTTCCTGATTTTCCGTTTATATTACCGAGGGAAGATGTACATGTAAAACCGCTCTAATCCGGCTGAAACGTCGATATATGCAATAAAAACCGAACTTCTCCCCTTTTCAATATCTTACTCAGTATTTTAACGAGAAACAAATAGATGATTGAAAATGAAGTATTTAAGGTTATTATCTAATCAATTATAGGTTTGCATCATTTTTATCATATATATATGAATTAATACCCATAGACTGAAAATTCACAAAAACGTGGAAAACGGCAAAATATTGCCTAAGTCGATGATATTTTGTTTGTCACATAAAGGAAAAGGGGATGATAAACGTCAAAATATTGCGAAATTCGATGATTTTTCGTACGAAACAAAATGCAAGAAAACTTGCTTAAAATGCAATATTATGCGAAATTCTGAGATTTGAAGGCCAAATCAAATATCGTGATATTACATGAAATAGAATCGAAATATTGGTAAAAATGAATATATTTACGTAGTATCAAACTACACGAAAAACGTGAAAAAAGTCACTATTTAACCATATTTGAGGATTTTAACTTCAAATCATAGAGCGAGGTTTCGTATTATTTAGATCCAAGAAAAGACATATGACAATGTTGTTTCCAATACAAATGATAAAAATCAATGTGTTTTCATTAGAATTAACTAAAATGTTTTTGAATTTCCGTTTATATTTCCGAGGGAAGATGTACACGTAAAATCGCTCTAATCCGGCTGAAACGTCGATATATGCAATAAAAACCGAACTTCTCCCCTTTTCTATATCTTACTCAGTATTTTAACGAGAAACAAATAGATGATTGAAAATGAAGTATTAAGGTTATTATCTAATCAATTATGTGTTTGCATCATTTTTATCGTATATATATATGAATATATGAATATATATTCATAATATATAATATATATATGAATACCCATAGACTGAAAATTCACAAAAAACGTTGAAAAACGGCAAAATATTGCCTAATTCGATGATATTTTGTTTAAATCACATAAAGGAAAAGGGGATGATAAACGTCAAAATATTGATAAATTCGATGATTTTTCGTACGAAACAAAATGCAAGAAAACTTCCTTAAAATGCAATATTAAGCGAAATTCTGAGATTTGAAGGCCAAATCACATATCGTGATACTACATGAAATAGAATCGAAATATTGGTAAAAATGAATATATTTACGTAGTATCAAACTACATGAAAAACGTGAAAAAAGTCACTATTTAACCATATTTGTGGATTTTAACTTCAAATCATAGAGCAAGGTTTCGTATTATTTAGATCCAAGAAAAGACATATGACAATGTTGTTTCCAATACAAATGATAAAAATCAATGTGTTTTCATTAGTATTAACTAAAATGTTCCTGATTTTCCGTTTATATTACCGATGGAAGATGTACACGAAAATCGCTCTATTCCGGCTGAAACGTCGATATATGCAATAAAAACAGAACTTCTCCCCTTTTCAATATCTTACTCAGTATTTTAACGAGAAACAAGTAGTTGATTGAAAATGAAGTATTTAAGGTTATTATCTAATTAATTATGTGTTTGCATCATTTTTTTCGAATATATAATGAATTAATACCTATAGACTGAAAATTCACAAAAACGTGGAAAAACGGCAAAATATTGCGTAATTCGATGATATTTTGTTCAAATCAAATAAAGGAAAAGGGGATGATAAACGTCAAAATATTGCTAAATTCAATGATTTTTCGTACGAAACAAAATGCAAGAAAACTTGCTTAAAATGCAATATTATGCGAAATTCTGAGATTTGAAGGCCAAATCACATATCGTGATACTACATGAAATAAAATCGAAATATTGGTAAAAATGAATATATTTACGTAGTATCAAACTACATGAAAAACGTGAAAAAAGTCACTATTTAACCATATTTGAGGATTTTAACTTCAAATCATAGAGCGAGGTTTCGTATTATTTAGATCCAAGAAAAGACATATGGCAATTGTTGTTTCCAATACAAATGATAAAAATCAATGTGTTTTCATTAGTATTAACTAAAATGTTCCTGATTTTCCGTTTATATTACCGATGGAAGATGTACACGAAAATCGCTCTATTCCGGCTGAAACGTCGATATATGGAATAAAAATAGAACTTCTCCCCTTTTCAATATCTTACTCAGTATTTTAACGAGAAACAAGTAGTTGATTGAAAATGAAGTATTTAAGGTTATTATCTAATTAATTATGTGTTTGCATCATTTTTATCGAATTATATAATGAATTAATACCATAGACTGAAAATTCACAAAAACGTGGAAAACGGCAAAATATTGCCTAATTCGATGATATTTTGTTTAAGTCACATAAAGGAAAAGGGGATGATAAACGTCGAAATATTGCTAAATTCGATGATTTTTCGTACGAAACAAAATGCAAGAAAACTTGCTTAAAATGCAATATTATGCGAAATTCTGAGATTTGAAGGCCAAATCACATATCGTGATACTACATGAAATAGAATCGAAATATTGGTAAAAATGAATATATTTACGTAGTATCAAACTACATGAAAAACGTCAAAAAAGTCACTATTTAACCATATTTGTGGATTTTAACTTCAAATCATAGAGCAAGGTTTCGTATTATTTAGATCCAAGAAAAGACATATGACAATGTTGTTTCCAATACAAATGATAAAAATCAATGTGTTTTCATTAGTATTAACTAAAATGTTCCTGATTTTCCGTTTATATTACCGATGGAAGATGTACACGAAAATCGCTCTATTCCGGCATGAAACGTCGATATATGCAATAAAAACAGAACTTCTCCCCTTTTCAATATCTTACTACAGTATTTTAACGAGAAACAAATAGATTGATTGAAATGAAGTATTTAAGGTTATTATCTAATCAATTATGTGATTGCATCCTTTTCATCGTTATATATATGAATTAATACCTATAGACTGAAAATTCACAAAAACGTGGAAAAACGGCAAAATATTGCCGTAATTCGATGATATTTTGTTTAAATCAAATAAAGGAAAAGGGGATGATAAACGTCAAAATATTGCTAAATTCGATGATTTTTCGTACGAAACAAACTGCAAGAAAACTTGCTTAAAATGCAATATTATGCGAAATTCTGAGATTTGAAGGCCAAATCACATATCGTGATACTACATGAAATAGAATCGAAATATTGGTAAAAATGAATATATTTACGTAGTATCAAACTACGTGAAAAACGTCAAAAAAGTCACTATTTAACCATATTTGAGGATTTTTACTTCAAATCATAGAGCAAGGTTTCGTATTATTTAGATCCAAGAAAAGACATATGACAATGTTGTTTCCAATACAAATGATAAAAATCAATGTGTTTTCATTAGAATTAACTAAAATGCTCCTGATTTTCCGTTTATATTACCGATGGAAGATGTACACGTAAAATCGCTCTAATTCCGGCTGAAACGTCGATATATGCAATAAAAACAGAACTTCTCCCCTTTTCAATATCTTACTCAGTATTTTAACGAGAAACAAGTAGTTGATTGAAAATGAAGTATTTAAGGTTATTATCTAATTAATTATGTGTTTGCATTATTTTTATCGTATATATAATGAATTAATACCTATAGACTGAAAATTCACAAAAACGTGGAAAAACGGCAAAATATTGCGTAATTCGATGATATTTTGTTCAAATCAAATAAAGGAAAAGGGGATGATAAACGTCAAAATATTGCTAAATTCGATGATTTTTCGTACGAAACAAAATGCAAGAAAACTTGCTTAAAATGCAATATTATGCGAAATTCTGAGATTTGAAGGCCAAATCACATATCGTGATACTACATGAAATAAAATCGAAATATTGGTAAAAATGAATATATTTACGTAGTATCAAACTACATGAAAAACGTGAAAAAAGTCACTATTTAACCATATTTGAGGATTTTAACTTCAAATCATAGATCGAGGTTTCGTATTATTTAGATCCAAGAAAAGACATATGACAATGTTGTTTCCAATACAAATGATAAAAATCAATGTGTTTTCATTAGAATTAACTAAAATGTTTTAGATTTTCCGTTTATATTTCCGAGGGAAGATGTACACGTAAAATCGCTCTAATCCGGCTGAAACGTCGATATATGCAATAAAAACCGAACTTCTCCCCTTTTCTATATCTTACTCAGTATTTTAACGAGAAACAAATAGATGATTGAAAATTAAGTATTAAGGTTATTATCTAATCAATTATGTGTTTGCATCATTTTTATCGTATATATATGAATATATGAATATATATTCATAATATATAATATATATATGAATACCCATAGACTGAAAATTCACAAAAAACGTTGAAAAACGGCAAAATATTGCCTAATTCGATGATATTTTGTTTAAATCACATAAAGGAAAAGGGGATGATAAACGTCAAAATATTGCTAAATTCGATGATTTTTCGTACGAATCAAAATGCAAGAAAACTTCCTTAAAATGCAATATTATGCGAAATTCTGAGATTTGAAGGCCAAATCACATATCGTGATACTACATGAAATAGAATCGAAATATTGGTAAAAATGAATATATTTACGTAGTATCAAACTACATGAAAAACGTGAAAAAAGTCACTATTTAACCATATTTGTGGATTTTAACTTCAAATCATAGAGCAAGGTTTCGTATTATTTAGATCCAAGAAAAGACATATGACAATGTTGTTTCCAATACAAATGATAAAAATCAATGTGTTTTCATTAGTATTAACTAAAATGTTCCTGATTTTCCGTTTATATTACCGATGGAAGATGTACACGAAAATCGCTCTATTCCGGCTGAAACGTCGATATATGCAATAAAAACAGAACTTCTCTCCTTTTCAATATCTTACTCAGTATTTTAACGAGAAACAAATAGTTGATTGAAATGAAGTATTTAAGGTTATTATCTAATCAATTATGTGATTGCATCCTTTTTATCGTTTATATAATGAATTAATACCTATAGACTGAAAATTCACAAAAAACGTTGAAAAACGGCAAAATATTGCCTAATTCGATGATATTTTGTTTAAATCACATAAAGGAAAAGGGGATGATAAACGTCAAAATATTGCTAAATTCGATGATTTTTCGTACGAATCAAAATGCAAGAAAACTTCCTTAAAATGCAATATTATGCGAAATTCTGAGATTTGAAGGCCAAATCACATATCATGATACTACATGAAATAGAATCGAAATATTGGTAAAAATGAATATATTTACGTAGTATCAAACTACATGAAAAACGTGAAAAAAGTCACTTTTTAACCATATTTGTGGATTTTAACTTCAAACATAGAGCAAGGTTTCGTATTATTTAGATCCAAGAAAAGACATATGACAATGTTGTTTCCAATACAAATGATAAAAATCAATGTGTTTTCATTAGTATTAACTAAAATGTTCCTGATTTTCCGTTTATATTACCGATGGAAGATGTACACGAAAATCGCTCTATTCCGGCTGAAACGTCGATATATGCAATAAAAACAGAACCTCTCCCCTTTTCAATATCTTACTCAGTATTTTAACGAGAAACAAATAGTTGATTGAAATGAAGTATTTAAGGTTATTATCTAATCAATTATGTGATTGCATCCTTTTTATCGTTTATATAATGAATTAATACCTATAGACTGAAAATTCACAAAAACGTGGAAAAACGGCAAAATATTGCGTAATTCGATGATATTTTGTTTAAATCAAATAAAGGAAAAGGGGATGATAAACGTCAAAATATTGCTAAATTCGATGATTTTTCGTACGAAACAAAATGCAAGAAAACTTGCTTAAAATGCAATATTATGCGAAATTCTGAGATTTGAAGGCCAAATCACATATCGTGATACTACATGAAATAGAATGGAAATATTGGTAAAAATGAATATATTTACGTAGTATCAAACTACATGAAAAACGTCAAAAAAGTCACTATTTAACCATATTTGTGGATTTTAACTTCAAATCATAGAGCAAGGTTTCGTATTATTTAGATCCAAGAAAAGACATATGACAATGTTGTTTCCAATACAAATGATAAAAATCAATGTGTTTTCATTAGTATTAACTAAAATGTTCCTGATTTTCCGTTTATATTACCGATGGAAGATGTACACGAAAATCGCTCTATTCCGGCTGAAACGTCGATATATGCAATAAAAACAGATCTTCTCCCCTTTTCAATATCTTACTCAGTATTTTAACGAGAAACAAATAGTTGATTGAAATGAAGTATTTAAGGTTATTATCTAATCAATTATGTGATTGCATCCTTTTTATCGTTTATATAATGAATTAATACCTATAGACTGAAAATTCACAAAAACGTGGAAAAACGGCAAAATATTGCGTAATTCGATGATATTTTGTTTAAATCAAATAAAGGAAAAGGGGATGATAAACGTCAAAATATTGCTAAATTCGATGATTTTTCGTACGAAACAAAATGCAAGAAAACTTGCTTAAAATGCAATATTATGCGAAATTCTGAGATTTGAAGGCCAAATCACATATCGTGATACTACATGAAATAGAATCGAAATATTGGTAAAAATGAATATATTTACGTAGTATCAAACTACATGAAAAACGTGAAAAAAGTCACTATTTAACCATATTTGAGGATTTTAACTTCAAATCATAGATCGAGGTTTCGTATTATTTAGATCCAAGAAAAGACATATGACAATGTTGTTTCCAATACAAATGATAAAAATCAATGTGTTTTCATTAGAGTTAACTAAAATGTTCCTGATTTTCCGTTTATATTTCCGAGGGAAGATGTACACGTAAAACCGCTCTAATCCGGCTGAAACGTCGATATATGCAATAAAAACCGAACTTCTCCCCTTTTCAATATCTTACTCAGTATTTTAAAGAGAAACAAATAGATGATTGAAAATGAAGTATTTAAGGTTATTATCTAATCAATTATAGGTTTGCATCATTTTTATCATAAATATATGAATTAATACCCATAGACTGAAAATTCACAAAAACGTGGAAAACGGCAAAATATTGCCTAATTCGATGATATTTTGTTTAAGTCACATCAAGGAAAAGGGGATGATAAACGTCAAAATATTGCTAAATTCGATGATTTTTCGTACGAATCAAAATGCAAGAAAACTTGCTTAAAATGCAATATTATGCGAAATTCTGAGATTTGAAGGCCAAATCACATATCGTGATACTACATGAAATAGAATCGAAATATTGGTAAAAATGAATATATTTACGTGGTATCAAACTACATGAAAAACGTCAAAAAAGTCACTATTTAACCATATTTGTGGATTTTAACTTCAAATTATAGAGCAAGGTTTCGTATTATTTAGATCCAAGAAAAGACATATGACAATGTTGTTTCCAATACAAATGATAAAAATCAATGTGTTTTCATTAGTATTAACTAAAATGTTCCTGATTTTCCGTTTATATTACCGATGGAAGATGTACACGAAAATCGCTCTATTCCGGCTGAAACGTCGATATATGCAATAAAAACAGAACTTCTCCCCTTTTCAATATCTTACTCAGTATTTTAACGAGAAACAAATAGTTGATTGAAATGAAGTATTTAAGGTTATTATCTAATCAATTATGTGATTGCATCCTTTTTATCGTTTATATAATGAATTAATACCTATAGACTGAAAATACACAAAAAACGTTGAAAAACGGCAAAATATTGCCTAATTCGATGATATTTTGTTTAAATCACATAAAGGAAAAGGGGATGATAAACGTCAAAATATTGCTAAATTCGATGATTTTTCGTACGAATCAAAATGCAAGAAAACTTCCTTAAAATGCAATATTATGCGAAATTCTGAGATTTGAAGGCCAAATCACATATCGTGATACTACATGAAATAGAATCGAAATATTGGTAAAAATGAATATATTTACGTAGTATCAAACTACATGAAAAACGTGAAAAAAGTCACTTTTTAACCATATTTGTGGATTTTAACTTCAAATCATAGAGCAAGGTTTCGTATTATTTAGATCCAAGAAAAGACATATGACAATGTTGTTTCCAATACAAATGATAAAAATCAATGTGTTTTCATTAGTATTAACTAAAATGTTCCTGATTTTCCGTTTATATTACCGATGGAAGATGTACACGAAAATCGCTCTATTCCGGCTGAAACGTCGATATATGCAATAAAAACCGAACTTCTCCCCTTTTCAATATCTTACTCAGTATTTTAACGAGAAACAAATAGTTGATTGAAATGAAGTATTTAAGGTTATTATCTAATCAATTATGTGATTGCATCCTTTTTATCGTTTATATAATGAATTAATACCTATAGACTGAAAATTCACAAAAACGTGGAAAAACGGCAAAATATTGCGTAATTCGATGATATTTTGTTTAAATCAAATAAAGGAAAAGGGGATGATAAACGTCAAAATATTGCTAAATTCGATGATTTTTCGTACGAAACAAAATGCAAGAAAACTTGCTTAAAATGCAATATTATGCGAAATTCTGAGATTTGAAGGCCAAATCACATATCGTGATACTACATGAAATAGAATCGAAATATTGGTAAAAATGAATATATTTACGTAGTATCAAACTACATGAAAAACGTCAAAAAAGTCACTATTTAACCATATTTGTGGATTTTAACTTCAAATCATAGAGCAAGGTTTCGTATTATTTAGATCCAAGAAAAGACATATGACAATGTTGTTTCCAATACAAATGATAAAAATCAATGTGTTTTCATTAGTATTAACTAAAATGTTCCTGATTTTCCGTTTATATTACCGATGGAAGATGTACACGAAAATCGCTCTATTCCGGCTGAAACGTCGATATATGCAATAAAAACAGATCTTCTCCCCTTTTCAATATCTTACTCAGTATTTTAACGAGAAACAAATAGTTGATTGAAATGAAGTATTTAAGGTTATTATCTAATCAATTATGTGATTGCATCCTTTTTATCGTTTATATAGTGAATTATTACCTATAGACTGAAAATTCACAAAAACGTGGAAAAACGGCAAAATATTGCGTAATTCGATGATATTTTGTTTAAATCAAATAAAGGAAAAGGGGATGATAAACGTCAAAATATTGCTAAATTCGATGATTTTTCGTACGAAACAAAATGCAAGAAAACTTGCTTAAAATGCAATATTATGCGAAATTCTGAGATTTGAAGGCCAAATCACATATCGTGATACTACATGAAATAGAATCGAAATATTGGTAAAAATGAATATATTTACGTAGTATCAAACTACATGAAAAACGTGAAAAAAGTCACTATTTAACCATATTTGAGGATTTTAACTTGAAATCATAGAGCGAGGTTTCGTATTATTTAGATCCGAGAAAAGACATATGACAATGTTGTTTCCAATACAAATGATAAAAATCAATGTGTTTTCATTAGAATTAACTAAAATGTTCCTGATTTTCCGTTTATATTACCGAGGGAAGATGTACATGTAAAACCGCTCTAATCCGGCTGAAACGTCGATATATGCAATAAAAACCGAACTTCTCCCCTTTTCAATATCTTACTCAGTATTTTAACGAGAAACAAATAGATGATTGAAAATGAAGTATTTAAGGTTATTATCTAATCAATTATAGGTTTGCATCATTTTTATCATATATATATGAATTAATACCCATAGACTGAAAATTCACAAAAACGTGGAAAACGGCAAAATATTGCCTAAGTCGATGATATTTTGTTTGTCACATAAAGGAAAAGGGGATGATAAACGTCAAAATATTGCGAAATTCGATGATTTTTCGTACGAAACAAAATGCAAGAAAACTTGCTTAAAATGCAATATTATGCGAAATTCTGAGATTTGAAGGCCAAATCAAATATCGTGATATTACATGAAATAGAATCGAAATATTGGTAAAAATGAATATATTTACGTAGTATCAAACTACACGAAAAACGTGAAAAAAGTCACTATTTAACCATATTTGAGGATTTTAACTTCAAATCATAGAGCGAGGTTTCGTATTATTTAGATCCAAGAAAAGACATATGACAATGTTGTTTCCAATACAAATGATAAAAATCAATGTGTTTTCATTAGAATTAACTAAAATGTTTTTGAATTTCCGTTTATATTTCCGAGGGAAGATGTACACGTAAAATCGCTCTAATCCGGCTGAAACGTCGATATATGCAATAAAAACCGAACTTCTCCCCTTTTCTATATCTTACTCAGTATTTTAACGAGAAACAAATAGATGATTGAAAATGAAGTATTAAGGTTATTATCTAATCAATTATGTGTTTGCATCATTTTTATCGTATATATATATGAATATATGAATATATATTCATAATATATAATATATATATGAATACCCATAGACTGAAAATTCACAAAAAACGTTGAAAAACGGCAAAATATTGCCTAATTCGATGATATTTTGTTTAAATCACATAAAGGAAAAGGGGATGATAAACGTCAAAATATTGATAAATTCGATGATTTTTCGTACGAAACAAAATGCAAGAAAACTTCCTTAAAATGCAATATTAAGCGAAATTCTGAGATTTGAAGGCCAAATCACATATCGTGATACTACATGAAATAGAATCGAAATATTGGTAAAAATGAATATATTTACGTAGTATCAAACTACATGAAAAACGTGAAAAAAGTCACTATTTAACCATATTTGTGGATTTTAACTTCAAATCATAGAGCAAGGTTTCGTATTATTTAGATCCAAGAAAAGACATATGACAATGTTGTTTCCAATACAAATGATAAAAATCAATGTGTTTTCATTAGTATTAACTAAAATGTTCCTGATTTTCCGTTTATATTACCGATGGAAGATGTACACGAAAATCGCTCTATTCCGGCTGAAACGTCGATATATGCAATAAAAACAGAACTTCTCCCCTTTTCAATATCTTACTCAGTATTTTAACGAGAAACAAGTAGTTGATTGAAAATTAAGTATTTAAGGTTATTATCTAATTAATTATGTGTTTGCATCATTTTTTTCGAATATATAATGAATTAATACCTATAGACTGAAAATTCACAAAAACGTGGAAAAACGGCAAAATATTGCGTAATTCGATGATATTTTGTTCAAATCAAATAAAGGAAAAGGGGATGATAAACGTCAAAATATTGCTAAATTCAATGATTTTTCGTACGAAACAAAATGCAAGAAAACTTGCTTAAAATGCAATATTATGCGAAATTCTGAGATTTGAAGGCCAAATCACATATCGTGATACTACATGAAATAAAATCGAAATATTGGTAAAAATGAATATATTTACGTAGTATCAAACTACATGAAAAACGTGAAAAAAGTCACTATTTAACCATATTTGAGGATTTTAACTTCAAATCATAGAGCGAGGTTTCGTATTATTTAGATCCAAGAAAAGACATATGGCATTGTTGTTTCCAATACAAATGATAAAAATCAATGTGTTTTCATTAGTATTAACTAAAATGTTCCTGATTTTCCGTTTATATTACCGATGGAAGATGTACACGAAAATCGCTCTATTCCGGCTGAAACGTCGATATATGCAATAAAAATAGAACTTCTCCCCTTTTCAATATCTTACTCAGTATTTTAACGAGAAACAAGTAGTTGATTGAAAATGAAGTATTTAAGGTTATTATCTAATTAATTATGTGTTTGCATCATTTTTATCGAATATATAATGAATTAATACCCATAGACTGAAAATTCACAAAAACGTGGAAACGGCAAAATATTGCCTAATTCGATGATATTTTGTTTAAGTCACATAAAGGAAAAGGGGATGATAAACGTCGAAATATTGCTAAATTCGATGATTTTTCGTACGAAACAAAATGCAAGAAAACTTGCTTAAAATGCAATATTATGCGAAATTCTGAGATTTGAAGGCCAAATCACATATCGTGATACTACATGAAATAGAATCGAAATATTGGTAAAAATGAATATATTTACGTAGTATCAAACTACATGAAAAACGTCAAAAAAGTCACTATTTAACCATATTTGTGGATTTTAACTTCAAATCATAGAGCAAGGTTTCGTATTATTTAGATCCAAGAAAAGACATATGACAATGTTGTTTCCAATACAAATGATAAAAATCAATGTGTTTTCATTAGTATTAACTAAAATGTTCCTGATTTTCCGTTTATATTACCGATGGAAGATGTACACGAAAATCGCTCTATTCCGGCTGAAACGTCGATATATGCAATAAAACAGAACTTCTCCCCTTTTCAATATCTTACACAGTATTTTAACGAGAAACAAATAGTTGATTGAAATGAAGTATTTAAGGTTATTATCTAATCAATTATGTGATTGCATCCTTTTCATCGTTTATATAATGAATTAATACCTATAGACTGAAAATTCACAAAAACGTGGAAAAACGGCAAAATATTGCGTAATTCGATGATATTTTGTTTAAATCAAATAAAGGAAAAGGGGATGATAAACGTCAAAATATTGCTAAATTCGATGATTTTTCGTACGAAACAAAATGCAAGAAAACTTGCTTAAAATGCAATATTATGCGAAATTCTGAGATTTGAAGGCCAAATCACATATCGTGATACTACATGAAATAGAATCGAAATATTGGTAAAAATAAATATATTTACGTAGTATCAAACTACGTGAAAAACGTCAAAAAAGTCACTATTTAACCATATTTGAGGATTTTTACTTCAAATCATAGAGCAAGGTTTCGTATTATTTAGATCCAAGAAAAGACATATGACAATGTTGTTTCCAATACAATGTGTTTTCATTAGAATTAACTAAAATGTTCCTGATTTTCCGTTTATATTACCGAGGGAAGATGTACACGTAAAACCGCTCTAATCCGGCAGAAACGTCGATATATGCAATAAAAACCGAACTTCTCCCCTTTTCAATATCTTACTCAGTATTTTAACGAGAAACAAATAGATGATTGAAAATGAAGTATTTAAGGTTATTATCTAATCAATTATGTGTTTGCATAATTTTTATCGTATATATATGAATTAATACCCATAGACTGAAAATTCACAAAAAAGTGGAAAAACGGCAAAATATTGCCTAATTCGATGATATTTTGTTTAAATCACATAAAGGAAAAGGGGATGATAAACGTCAAAATATTGCTAAATTCGATGATTTTTCGTACTAAACAAACGGCAAGAAAACTTGCTCAAAATGCAATATTATGCGAAATTCTGAGATTTGAAGGCCAAATCACATATCGTGATACTACATGAAATAAAATCGAAATATTGGTAAAAATGAATATATTTACGTAGTATCAAACTACGTGAAAAACGTGAAAAAAGTCACTATTTAACCATATTTGAGGATTTTAACTTCAAATCATAGAGCAAGGTTTCGTATTATTTAGATCCAAGAAAAGACATATGACAATGTTGTTTCCAATACAAATGATAAAAATCAATGTGTTTTCATTAGAATTAACTAAAATGCTCCTGATTTTCCGTTTATATTACCGATGGAAGATGTACACGAAAATCGCTCTATTCCGGCTGAAACGTCGATATATGCAATAAAAACAGAACTTCTCCCCTTTTCAATATCTTACTCAGTATTTTAACGAGAAACAAGTAGTTGATTGAAAATGAAGTATTTAAGGTTATTATCTAATTAATTATGTGTTTGCATCATTTTTATCGTATATATAATGAATTAATACCTATAGACTGAAAATTCACAAAAACGTGGAAAAACGGCAAAATATTGCGTAATTCGATGATATTTTGTTCAAATCAAATAAAGGAAAAGGGGATGATAAACGTCAAAATATTGCTAAATTCGATGATTTTTCGTACGAAACAAAATGCAAGAAAACTTGCTTAAAATGCAATATTATGCGAAATTCTGAGATTTGAAGGCCAAATCACATATCGTGATACTACATGAAATAAAATCGAAATATTGGTAAAAATGAATATATTTACGTAGTATCAAACTACATGAAAAACGTGAAAAAAGTCACTATTTAACCATATTTGAGGATTTTAACTTCAAATCATAGATCGAGGTTTCGTATTATTTAGATCCAAGAAAAGACATATGACAATGTTGTTTCCAATACAAATGATAAAAATCAATGTGTTTTCATTAGAATTAACTAAAATGTTTTAGATTTTCCGTTTATATTTCCGAGGGAAGATGTACACGTAAAATCGCTCTAATCCGGCTGAAACGTCGATATATGCAATAAAAACCGAACTTCTCCCCTTTTCTATATCTTACTCAGTATTTTAACGAGAAACAAATAGATGATTGAAAATTAAGTATTAAGGTTATTATCTAATCAATTATGTGTTTGCATCATTTTTATCGTATATATATGAATATATGAATATATATTCATAATATATAATATATATATGAATACCCATAGACTGAAAATTCACAAAAAACGTTGAAAAACGGCAAAATATTGCCTAATTCGATGATATTTTGTTTAAATCACATAAAGGAAAAGGGGATGATAAACGTCAAAATATTGCTAAATTCGATGATTTTTCGTACGAATCAAAATGCAAGAAAACTTCCTTAAAATGCAATATTATGCGAAATTCTGAGATTTGAAGGCCAAATCACATATCGTGATACTACATGAAATAGAATCGAAATATTGGTAAAAATGAATATATTTACGTAGTATCAAACTACATGAAAAACGTGAAAAAAGTCACTATTTAACCATATTTGTGGATTTTAACTTCAAATCATAGAGCAAGGTTTCGTATTATTTAGATCCAAGAAAAGACATATGACAATGTTGTTTCCAATACAAATGATAAAAATCAATGTGTTTTCATTAGTATTAACTAAAATGTTCCTGATTTTCCGTTTATATTACCGATGGAAGATGTACACGAAAATCGCTCTATTCCGGCTGAAACGTCGATATATGCAATAAAAACAGAACTTCTCCCCTTTTCAATATCTTACTCAGTATTTTAACGAGAAACAAATAGTTGATTGAAATGAAGTATTTAAGGTTATTATCTAATCAATTATGTGATTGCATCCTTTTTATCGTTTATATAATGAATTAATACCTATAGACTGAAAATTCACAAAAAACGTTGAAAAACGGCAAAATATTGCCTAATTCGATGATATTTTGTTTAAATCACATAAAGGAAAAGGGGATGATAAACGTCAAAATATTGCTAAATTCGATGATTTTTCGTACGAATCAAAATGCAAGAAAACTTCCTTAAAATGCAATATTATGCGAAATTCTGAGATTTGAAGGCCAAATCACATATCATGATACTACATGAAATAGAATCGAAATATTGGTAAAAATGAATATATTTACGTAGTATCAAACTACATGAAAAACGTGAAAAAAGTCACTTTTTAACCATATTTGTGGATTTTAACTTCAAACATAGAGCAAGGTTTCGTATTATTTAGATCCAAGAAAAGACATATGACAATGTTGTTTCCAATACAAATGATAAAAATCAATGTGTTTTCATTAGTATTAACTAAAATGTTCCTGATTTTCCGTTTATATTACCGATGGAAGATGTACACGAAAATCGCTCTATTCCGGCTGAAACGTCGATATATGCAATAAAAACAGAACCTCTCCCCTTTTCAATATCTTACTCAGTATTTTAACGAGAAACAAATAGTTGATTGAAATGAAGTATTTAAGGTTATTATCTAATCAATTATGTGATTGCATCCTTTTTATCGTTTATATAATGAATTAATACCTATAGACTGAAAATTCACAAAAACGTGGAAAAACGGCAAAATATTGCGTAATTCGATGATATTTTGTTTAAATCAAATAAAGGAAAAGGGGATGATAAACGTCAAAATATTGCTAAATTCGATGATTTTTCGTACGAAACAAAATGCAAGAAAACTTGCTTAAAATGCAATATTATGCGAAATTCTGAGATTTGAAGGCCAAATCACATATCGTGATACTACATGAAATAGAATGGAAATATTGGTAAAAATGAATATATTTACGTAGTATCAAACTACATGAAAAACGTCAAAAAAGTCACTATTTAACCATATTTGTGGATTTTAACTTCAAATCATAGAGCAAGGTTTCGTATTATTTAGATCCAAGAAAAGACATATGACAATGTTGTTTCCAATACAAATGATAAAAATCAATGTGTTTTCATTAGTATTAACTAAAATGTTCCTGATTTTCCGTTTATATTACCGATGGAAGATGTACACGAAAATCGCTCTATTCCGGCTGAAACGTCGATATATGCAATAAAAACAGATCTTCTCCCCTTTTCAATATCTTACTCAGTATTTTAACGAGAAACAAATAGTTGATTGAAATGAAGTATTTAAGGTTATTATCTAATCAATTATGTGATTGCATCCTTTTTATCGTTTATATAATGAATTAATACCTATAGACTGAAAATTCACAAAAGCGTGGAAAAACGGCAAAATATTGCGTAATTCGATGATATTTTGTTTAAATCAAATAAAGGAAAAGGGGATGATAAACGTCAAAATATTGCTAAATTCGATGATTTTTCGTACGAAACAAAATGCAAGAAAACTTGCTTAAAATGCAATATTATGCGAAATTCTGAGATTTGAAGGCCAAATCACATATCGTGATACTACATGAAATAGAATCGAAATATTGGTAAAAATGAATATATTTACGTAGTATCAAACTACATGAAAAACGTGAAAAAAGTCACTATTTAACCATATTTGAGGATTTTAACTTCAAATCATAGATCGAGGTTTCGTATTATTTAGATCCAAGAAAAGACATATGACAATGTTGTTTCCAATACAAATGATAAAAATCAATGTGTTTTCATTAGAGTTAACTAAAATGTTCCTGATTTTCCGTTTATATTTCCGAGGGAAGATGTACACGTAAAACCGCTCTAATCCGGCTGAAACGTCGATATATGCAATAAAAACCGAACTTCTCCCCTTTTCAATATCTTACTCAGTATTTTAAAGAGAAACAAATAGATGATTGAAAATGAAGTATTTAAGGTTATTATCTAATCAATTATAGGTTTGCATCATTTTTATCATAAGTATATGAATTAATACCCATAGACTGAAAATTCACAAAAACGTGGAAAACGGCAAAATATTGCCTAATTCGATGATATTTTGTTTAAGTCACATCAAGGAAAAGGGGATGATAAACGTCGAAATATTGCTAAATTCGATGATTTTTCGTACGAAACAAAATGCAAGAAAACTTGCTCAAAATGCAATATTATGCGAAATTCTGAGATTTGAAGGCCAAATCACATATCGTGATATTACATGAAATAGAATCGAAATATTGGTAAAAATGAATATATTTACGTAGTATCAAACTACATGAAAAACGTGAAAAAAGTCACTATTTAACCATATTTGAGGATTTTAACTTCAAATCATAGAGCGAGGTTTCGTATTATTTAGATCCAAGAAAAGACATATGACAATGTTGTTTCCAATACAAATGATAAAAATCAATGTGTTTTCATTAGAATTAACTAAAATGTTTTTGATTTTCCGTTTATATTTCCGAGGGAAGATGTACACGTAAAATCGCTCTAATCCGGCTGAAACGTCGATATATGCAATAAAAACCGAACTTCTCCCCTTTTCTATATCTTACTCAGTATTTTAACGAGAAACAAATAGATGATTGAAAATTAAGTATTAAGGTTATTATCTAATCAATTATGTGTTTGCATCATTTTTATCGTATATATATGAATATATGAATATATATTCATAATATATAAAATATATATGAATACCCATAGACTGAAAATTCACAAAAAACGTTGAAAAACGGCAAAATATTGCCTAATTCGATGATATTTTGTTTAAATCACATAAAGGAAAAGGGGATGATAAACGTCAAAATATTGCTAAATTCGATGATTTTTCGTACGAATCAAAATGCAAGAAAACTTGCTTAAAATGCAATATTATGCGAAATTCTGAGATTTGAAGGCCAAATCACATATCGTGATACTACATGAAATAGAATCGAAATATTGGTAAAAATGAATATATTTACGTGGTATCAAACTACATGAAAAACGTCAAAAAAGTCACTATTTAACCATATTTGTGGATTTTAACTTCAAATTATAGAGCAAGGTTTCGTATTATTTAGATCCAAGAAAAGACATATGACAATGTTGTTTCCAATACAAATGATAAAAATCAATGTGTTTTCATTAGTATTAACTAAAATGTTCCTGATTTTCCGTTTATATTACCGATGGAAGATGTACACGAAAATCGCTCTATTCCGGCTGAAACGTCGATATATGCAATAAAAACAGAACTTCTCCCCTTTTCAATATCTTACTCAGTATTTTAACGAGAAACAAATAGTTGATTGAAATGAAGTATTTAAGGTTATTATCTAATCAATTATGTGATTGCATCCTTTTTATCGTTTATATAATGAATTAATACCTATAGACTGAAAATTCACAAAAACGTGGAAAAACGGCAAAATATTGCGTAATTCGATGATATTTTGTTTAAATCAAATAAAGGAAAAGGGGATGATAAACGTCAAAATATTGCTAAATTCGATGATTTTTCGTACGAAACAAAATGCAAGAAAACTTGCTTAAAATGCAATATTATGCGAAATTCTGAGATTTGAAGGCCAAATCACATATCGTGATACTACATGAAATAGAATCGAAATATTGGTAAAAATGAATATATTTACGTAGTATCAAACTACGTGAAAAACGTCAAAAAAGTCACTATTTAACCATATTTGAGGATTTTAACTTCAAATCATAGAGCAAGGTTTCGTATTATTTAGATCCAAGAAAAGACATATGACAATGTTGTTTCCAATACAATGTGTTTTCATTAGAATTAACTAAAATGTTCCTGATTTTCCGTTTATATTACCGAGGGAAGATGTACACGTAAAACCGCTCTAATCCGGCAGAAACGTCGATATATGCAATAAAAACCGAACTTCTCCCCTTTTCAATATCTTACTCAGTATTTTAACGAGAAACAAATAGATGATTGAAAATGAAGTATTTAAGGTTATTATCTAATCAATTATGTGTTTGCATAATTTTTATCGTATATATATGAATTAATACCCATAGACTGAAAATTCACAAAAAAGTGGAAAAACGGCAAAATATTGCCTAATTCGATGATATTTTGTTTAAATCACATAAAGGAAAAGGGGATGATAAACGTCAAAATATTGCTAAATTCGATGATTTTTCGTACTAAACAAACGGCAAGAAAACTTGCTCAAAATGCAATATTATGCGAAATTCTGAGATTTGAAGGCCAAATCACATATCGTGATACTACATGAAATAAAATCGAAATATTGGTAAAAATGAATATATTTACGTAGTATCAAACTACGTGAAAAACGTGAAAAAAGTCACTATTTAACCATAATTGAGGATTTTAACTTCAAATCATAGAGCAAGGTTTCGTATTATTTAGATCCAAGAAAAGACATATGACAATGTTGTTTCCAATACAAATGATAAAAATCAATGTGTTTTCATTAGTATTAACTAAAATGTTCCTGATTTTCCGTTTATATTACCGATGGAAGATGTACACGAAAATCGCTCTATTCCGGCTGAAACGTCGATATATGCAATAAAAACAGAACTTCTCCCCTTTTCAATATCTTACTCAGTATTTTAACGAGAAACAAGTAGTTGATTGAAAATGAAGTATTTAAGGTTATTATCTAATTAATTATGTGTTTGCATCATTTTTATCGTATATATAATGAATTAATACCTATAGACTGAAAATTCACAAAAACGTGGAAAAACGTCAAAATATTGCTAAATTCGATGATTTTTCGTACGAAACAAAATGCAAGAAAACTTGCTTAAAATGCAATATTATGCGAAATTCTGAGATTTGAAGGCCAAATCACATATCGTGATATTACATGAAATAGAATCGAAATATTGGTAAAAATTAATATATTTACGTAGTATCAAACTACATGAAAAATGTGAAAAAAATCACTATTTAACCATATTTGAGGATTTTCACTTCAAATCATAGAGCGAGGTTTCGTATTATTTAGATCCAAGAAAAGACATATGACAATGTTGTTTCCAATACAAATGATAAAAATCAATGTGTTTTCATTAGAATTAACTAAAATGTTTTTGATTTTCCGTTTATATTTCCGAGGGAAGATGTACACGTAAAATCGCTCTAATCCGGCTGAAACGTCGATATATGCAATAAAAACCGAACTTCTCCCCTTTTCTATATCTTACTCAGTATTTTAACGAGAAACAAATAGATGATTGAAAATTAAGTATTAAGGTTATTATCTAATCAATTATGTGTTTGCATCATTTTTATCGTATATATATGAATATATGAATATATATTCATAATATATAATATATATATGAATACCCATAGACTGAAAATTCACAAAAAACGTTGAAAAACGGCAAAATATTGCCTAATTCGATGATATTTTGTTTAAATCACATAAAGGAAAAGGGGATGATAAACGTCAAAATATTGCTAAATTCGATGATTTTTCGTACGAATCAAAATGCAAGAAAACTTCCTTAAAATGCAATATTATGCGAAATTCTGAGATTTGAAGGCCAAATCACATATCGTGATACTACATGAAATAGAATCGAAATATTGGTAAAAATGAATATATTTACGTAGTATCAAACTACATGAAAAACGTGAAAAAAGTCACTATTTAACCATATTTGTGGATTTTAACTTCAAATCATAGAGCAAGGTTTCGTATTATTTAGATCCAAGAAAAGACATATGACAATGTTGTTTCCAATACAAATGATAAAAATCAATGTGTTTTCATTAGTATTAACTAAAATGTTCCTGATTTTCCGTTTATATTACCGATGGAAGATGTACACGAAAATCGCTCTATTCCGGCTGAAACGTCGATATATGCAATAAAAACAGAACTTCTCCCCTTTTCAATATCTTACTCAGTATTTTAACGAGAAACAAATAGTTGATTGAAATGAAGTATTTAAGGTTATTATCTAATCAATTTTAGGTTTGCATCATTTTTATCGTTTATATAATGAATTAATACCTATAGACTGAAAATTCACAAAAACGTGGAAAAACGGCAAAATATTGCGTAATTCGATGATATTTTGTTTAAATCAAATAAAGGAAAAGGGGATGATAAACGTCAAAATATTGCTAAATTCGATGATTTTTCGTACGAAACAAAATGCAAGAAAACTTGCTTATAATGCAATATTATGCGGAATTCGGAGATTTGAAGGCCAAATCACATATCGTGATACTACATGAAATAGAATAGAAATATTGGTAAAAATGAATATATTTACGTAGTATCAAACTACATGAAAAACGTCAAAAAAGTCACTATTTAACCATATTTGTGGATTTTAACTTCAAATCATAAAGCAAGGTTTCGTATTATTTAGATCCAAGAAAAGACATGACAATTTTGTTTCCAATACAAATGATAAAAATCAATGTGTTTTCATTAGTATTAACTAAAATGTTCCTGATTTTCCGTTTATATTACCGATGGAAGATGTACACGAAAATCGCTCTATTCCGGCTGAAACGTCGATATATGCAATAAAAACAGAACTTCTCCCCTTTTCAATATCTTACTCAGTATTTTAACGAGCAACAAATAGTTGATTGAAATGAAGTATTTAAGGTTATTATCTAATCAATTATGTGATTGCATCCTTTTTATCGTTTATATAATGAATTAATACCTATAGACTGAAAATTCACAAAAACGTGGAAAAACGGCAAAATATTGCGTAATTCGATGATATTTTGTTTAAATCAAATAAAGGAAAAGGGGATGATAAACGTCAAAATATTGCTAAATTCGATGATTTTTCGTACGAAACAAAATGCAAGAAAACTTGCTTAAAATGCAATATTATGCGAAATTCTGAGATTTGAAGGCCAAATCACATATCGTGATACTACATGAAATAGAATCGAAATATTGGTAAAAATGAATATATTTACGTAGTATCAAACTACGTGAAAAACGTCAAAAAAGTCACTATTTAACCATATTTGAGGATTTTAACTTCAAATCATAGAGCAAGGTTTCGTATTATTTAGATCCAAGAAAAGACATATGACAATGTTGTTTCCAATACAATGTGTTTTCATTAGAATTAACTAAAATGTTCCTGATTTTCCGTTTATATTACCGAGGGAAGATGTACACGTAAAACCGCTCTAATCCGGCAGAAACGTCGATATATGCAATAAAAACCGAACTTCTCCCCTTTTCAATATCTTACTCAGTATTTTAACGAGAAACAAATAGATGATTGAAAATGAAGTATTTAAGGTTATTATCTAATCAATTATGTGTTTGCATAATTTTTATCGTATATATATGAATTAATACCCATAGACTGAAAATTCACAAAAAAGTGGAAAAACGGCAAAATATTGCCTAATTCGATGATATTTTGTTTAAATCACATAAAGGAAAAGGGGATGATAAACGTCAAAATATTGCTAAATTCGATGATTTTTCGTACTAAACAAACGGCAAGAAAACTTGCTCAAAATGCAATATTATGCGAAATTCTGAGATTTGAAGGCCAAATCACATATCGTGATACTACATGAAATAAAATCGAAATATTGGTAAAAATGAATATATTTACGTAGTATCAAACTACGTGAAAAACGTGAAAAAAGTCACTATTTAACCATATTTGAGGATTTTAACTTCAAATCATAGAGCAAGGTTTCGTATTATTTAGATCCAAGAAAAGACATATGACAATGTTGTTTCCAATACAAATGATAAATATCAATGTGTTTTCATTAGTATTAACTAAAAAGTTCCTGATTTTCCGTTTATATTACCGATGGAAGATGTACACGAAAATCGCTCTATTCCGGCTGAAACGTCGATATATGCAATAAAAACAGAACTCCCCTTTTCAATATCTTACTCAGTATTTTAACGAGAAACAAGTAGTTGATTGAAAATGAAGTATTTAAGGTTATTATCTAATTAATTATGTGTTTGCATCATTTTTATCGTATATATAATGAATTAATACCTATAGACTGAAAATTCACAAAAACGTGGAAAAACGGCAAAATATTGCGTAATTCGATGATTTTTCGTACGAAACAAAATGCAAGAAAACTTGCTTAAAATGCAATATTATGCGAAATTCTGAGATTTGAAGGCCCAATCACATATCGTGATACTACATGAAATAAAATCGAAATATTGGTAAAAATGAATATATTTACGTAGTATCAAACTACATGAAAAACTGTGAAAAAAGTCACTATTTAACCATATTTGAGGATTTTAACTTCAAATCATAGAGCGAGGTTTCGTATTATTTAGATTCAAGAAAAGACGTATGACAATGTTGTTTCCAATACAAATGATAAAAATCAATGTGTTTTCATTAGAGTTAACTAAAATGTTCCTGATTTTCCGTTTATATTACCGAGGGAAGATGTACACGTAAAACCGCTCTAATCCGGCTGAAACGTCGATATATGCAATAAAAACCGAACTTCTCCCCTTTTCAATATCTTACTCAGTATTTTAACGAGAAACAAATAGATGATTGAAAATGAAGTATTTAAGGTTATTATCTAATCAATTATAGGTTTGCATCATTTTTATCATAAATATATGAATTAATACCCATAGACTGAAAATTCACAAAAACGTGGAAAACGGCAAAATATTGCCTAATTCGATAATATTTTGTTTAAGTCACATCAAGGAAAAGGGGATGATAAACGTCGAAATATTGCTAAATTCGATGATTTTTCGTACGAAACAAAATGCAAGAAAACTTGCTCAAAATGCAATATTATGCGAAATTCTGAGATATGAAGGCCAAATCACATATCGTGATATTACATGAAATAGAATCGAAATATTGGTAAAAATGAATATATTTACGTAGTATCAAACTACATGAAAAACGTGAAAAAAGTCACTATTTAACCATATTTGAGGATTTTAACTTCAAATCATAGAGCAAGGTTTCGTATTATTTAGATCCAAGAAAAGACATATGACAATGTTGTTTCCAATACAAATGATAAAAATCAATGTGTTTTCATTAGTATTAACTAAAATGTTTCCTGATTTTCCGTTTATATTACCGATGGAAGATGTACACGTAAAATCGCTCTATTCCGGCTGAAACGTCGATATATGCAATAAAAACAGAACTTCTCCCCTTTTCTAATATCTTACTCAGTATTTTAACGAGAAACAAATAGATTGATTGAAATGAAGTATTTAAGGTTATTATCTAATCAATTTATGTGTTTGCATCATTTTTATCGTTATATAATGAATTAATACCTATAGACTGAAAATTCACAAAAACGTTGAAAAACGGCAAAATATTGCCGTAATTCGATGATATTTTGTTTAAATCACATAAAGGAAAAGGGGATGATAAACGTCAAAATATTGCTAAATTCGATGATTTTTCGTACGAATCAAAATGCAAGAAAACTTGCCTTATAATGCAATATTATGCGAAATTCTGAGATTTGAAGGCCAAATCACATATCGTGATACTACATGAAATAGAATCGAAATATTGGTAAAAATGAATATATTTACGTAGTATCAAACTACATGAAAAACGTGAAAAAAGTCACTATTTAACCATATTTGTGGATTTTAACTTCAAATCATAGAGCAAGGTTTCGTATTATTTAGATCCAAGAAAAGACATATGACAATGTTGTTTCCAATACAAATGATAAAAATCAATGTGTTTTCATTAGTATTAACTAAAATGTTCCTGATTTTCCGTTTATATTACCGATGGAAGATGTACACGAAAATCGCTCTATTCCGGCTGAAACGTCGATATATGCAATAAAAACAGAACTTCTCCCCTTTTCAATATCTTACTCAGTATTTTAACGAGAAACAAATAGTTGATTGAAATGAAGTATTTAAGGTTATTATCTAATCAATTATGTGATTGCATCCTTTTTATCGTTTATATAATGAATTAATACCTATAGACTGAAAATTCACAAAAACGTGGAAAAACGGCAAAATATTGCGTAATTCGATGATATTTTGTTTAAATCAAATAAAGGAAAAGGGGATGATAAACGTCAAAATATTGCTAAATTCGATGATTTTTCGTACGAAACAAAATGCAAGAAAACTTGCTTATAATGCAATATTATGCGGAATTCGGAGATTTGAAGGCCAAATCACATATCGTGATACTACATGAAATAGAATAGAAATATTGGTAAAAATGAATATATTTACGTAGTATCAAACTACATGAAAAACGTCAAAAAAGTCACTATTTAACCATATTTGTGGATTTTAACTTCAAATCATAAAGCAAGGTTTCGTATTATTTAGATCCAAGAAAAGACATATGACAATGTTGTTTCCAATACAATGTGTTTTCATTAGAATTAACTAAAATGTTCCTGATTTTCCGTTTATATTACCGAGGGAAGATGTACACGTAGAACCGCTCTAATCCGGCAGAAACGTCGATATATGCAATAAAAACCGAACTTCTCCCCTTTTCAATATCTTACTCAGTATTTTAACGAGAAACAAATAGATGATTGAAAATGAAGTATTTAAGGTTATTATCTAATCAATTATGTGTTTGCATAATTTTTATCGTATATATATGAATTAATACCCATAGACTGAAAATTCACAAAAAAGTGGAAAAACGGCAAAATATTGCCTAATTCGATGATATTTTGTTTAAATCACATAAAGGAAAAGGGGATGATAAACGTCAAAATATTGCTAAATTCGATGATTTTTCGTACTAAACAAACGGCAAGAAAACTTGCTCAAAATGCAATATTATGCGAAATTCTGAGATTTGAAGGCCAAATCACATATCGTGATACTACATGAAATAAAATCGAAATATTGGTAAAAATGAATATATTTACGTAGTATCAAACTACGTGAAAAACGTGAAAAAAGTCACTATTTAACCATATTTGAGGATTTTAACTTCAAATCATAGAGCAAGGTTTCGTATTATTTAGATCCAAGAAAAGACATATGACAATGTTGTTTCCAATACAAATGATAAAAATCAATGTGTTTTCATTAGTATTAACTAAAAAGTTCCTGATTTTCCGTTTATATTACCGATGGAAGATGTACACGAAAATCGCTCTATTCCGGCTGAAACGTCGATATATGCAATAAAAACAGAACTTCTCCCCTTTTCAATATCTTACTCAGTATTTTAACGAGAAACAAGTAGTTGATTGAAAATGAAGTATTTAAGGTTATTATCTAATTAATTATGTGTTTGCATCATTTTTATCGTATATATAATGAATTAATACCTATAGACTGAAAATTCACAAAAACGTGGAAAAACGTCAAAATATTGCGTAAATTCGATGATTTTTCGTACGAAACAAAATGCAAGAAAACTTGCTTAAAATGCAATATTATGCGAAATTCTGAGATTTGAAGGCCAAGTCACATATCGTGATACTACATGAAATAAAATCGAAATATTGGTAAAAATGAACATATTTACGTAGTATCAGACTACATGAAAAAGGTGAAAAAAGTCACTATTTAACCATATTTGAGGATTTTAACTTCAAATCATAGAGTGAGGTTTCGTATTATTTAGATTCAAGAAAAGACGTATGACAATGTTGTTTCCAATACAAATGATAAAAATCAATGTGTTTTCATTAGAGTTAACTAAAATGTTCCTGATTTTCCGTTTATATTACCGAGGGAAGATGTACACGTAAAACCGCTCTAATCCGGCTGAAACGTCGATATATGCAATAAAAACCGAACTTCTCCCCTTTTCAATATCTTACTCAGTATTTTAACGAGAAACAAATAGATGATTGAAAATGAAGTATTTAAGGTTATTATCTAATCAATTTTAGGTTTGCATCATTTTTATCATAAATATATGAATTAATACCCATAGACTGAAAATTCACAAAAACGTGGAAAACGGCAAAATATTGCCTAATTCGATGATATTTTGTTTAAGTCACATCAAGGAAAAGGGGATGATAAACGTCGAAATATTGCTAAATTCGATGATTTTTCGTACGAAACAAAATGCAAGAAAACTTGCTCAAAATGCAATATTATGCGAAATTCTGAGATATTGAAGGCCAAATCACATATCGTGATATTACATGAAATAGAATCGAAATATTGGTAAAAATGAATATATTTACGTAGTATCAAACTACATGAAAAACGTGAAAAAAATCACTATTTAACCATATTTGAGGATTTTCACTTCAAATCATAGAGCGAGGTTTCGTATTATTTAGATCCAAGAAAAGACATATGACAATGTTGTTTCCAATACAAATGATAAAAATCAATGTGTTTTCATTAGAATTAACTAAAATGTTTTTGATTTTCCGTTTATATTTCCGAGGGAAGATGTACACGTAAAATCGCTCTAATCCGGCTGAAACGTCGATATATGCAATAAAAACCGAACTTCTCCCCTTTTCTATATCTTACTCAGTATTTTAACGAGAAACAAATAGATGATTGAAAATTAAGTATTAAGGTTATTATCTAATCAATTATGTGTTTGCATCATTTTTATCGTATATATATGAATATATGAATATATATTCATAATATATAATATATATATGAATACCCATAGACTGAAAATTCACAAAAAACGTTGAAAAACGGCAAAATATTGCCTAATTCGATGATATTTTGTTTAAATCACATAAAGGAAAAGGGGATGATAAACGTCAAAATATTGCTAAATTCGATGATTTTTCGTACGAATCAAAATGCAAGAAAACTTCCTTAAAATGCAATATTATGCGAAATTCTGAGATTTGAAGGCCAAATCACATATCGTGATACTACATGAAATAGAATCGAAATATTGGTAAAAATGAATATATTTACGTAGTATCAAACTACATGAAAAACGTGAAAAAAGTCACTATTTAACCATATTTGTGGATTTTAACTTCAAATCATAGAGCAAGGTTTCGTATTATTTAGATCCAAGAAAAGACATATGACAATGTTGTTTCCAATACAAATGATAAAAATCAATGAGTTTTCATTAGTATTAACTAAAATGTTCCTGATTTTCCGTTTATATGACCGATGGAAGATGTACACGAAAATCGCTCTGTTCCGGCTGAAACGTCGATATATGCAATAAAAACAGAACTTCTCCCCTTTTCAATATCTTACTCAGTATTTTAACGAGAAACAAATAGTTGATTGAAATGAAGTATTTAAGGTTATTATCTAATCAATTTTAGGTTTGCATCATTTTTATCGTTTATATAATGAATTAATACCAATAGACTGAAAATTCACAAAAACGTGGAAAAACGGCAAAATATTGCGTAATTCGATGATATTTTGTTTAAATCAAATAAAGGAAAAGGGGATGATAAACGTCAAAATATTGCTAAATTCGATGATTTTTCGTACGAAACAAAATGCAAGAAAACTTGCTTATAATGCAATATTATGCGGAATTCGGAGATTTGAAGGCCAAATCACATATCGTGATACTACGTGAAATAGAATAGAAATATTGGTAAAAATGAATATATTTACGTAGTATCAAACTACATGAAAAACGTCAAAAAAGTCACTATTTAACCATATTTGTGGATTTTAACTTCAAATCATAAAGCAAGGTTTCGTATTATTTAGATCCAAGAAAAGACATATGACAATTTTGTTTCCAATACAAATGATAAAAATCAATGTGTTTTCATTAGTATTAACTAAAATGTTCCTGATTTTCCGTTTATATTACCGATGGAAGATGTACACGAAAATCGCTCTATTCCGGCTGAAACGTCGATATATGCAATAAAAACAGAACTTCTCCCCTTTTCAATATCTTACTCAGTATTTTAACGAGCAACAAATAGTTGATTGAAATGAAGTATTTAAGGTTATTATCTAATCAATTATGTGATTGCATCCTTTTTATCGTTTATATAATGAATTAATACCTATAGACTGAAAATTCACAAAAACGTGGAAAAACGGCAAAATATTGCGTAATTCGATGATATTTTGTTTAAATCAAATAAAGGAAAAGGGGATGATAAACGTCAAAATATTGCTAAATTCGATGATTTTTCGTACGAAACAAAATGCAAGAAAACTTGCTTAAAATGCAATATTATGCGAAATTCTGAGATTTGAAGGCCAAATCACATATCGTGATACTACATGAAATAGAATCGAAATATTGGTAAAAATGAATATATTTACGTAGTATCAAACTACGTGAAAAACGTCAAAAAAGTCACTATTTAACCATATTTGAGGATTTTAACTTCAAATCATAGAGCAAGGTTTCGTATTATTTAGATCCAAGAAAAGACATATGACAATGTTGTTTCCAATACAAATGATAAAAATCAATGTGTTTTCATTAGTATTAACTAAAATGTTCCTGATTTTCCGTTTATATTACCGATGGAAGATGTACACGAAAATCGCTCTATTCCGGCTGAAACGTCGATATATGCAATAAAAACAGAACTTCTCCCCTTTTCAATATCTTACTCAGTATTTTAACGAGCAACAAATAGTTGATTGAAATGAAGTATCTAATCAATTATGTGATTGCATCCTTTTTATCGTTTATATAATGAATTAATACCTATAGACTGAAAATTCACAAAAACGTGGAAAAACGGCAAAATATTGCGTAATTCGATGATATTTATTTTAAATCAAATAAAGGAAAAGGGGATGATAAACGCCAAAATATTGCTAAATTCGATGATTTTCCGTACGAAACAAAATGCAAGAAAACTTGCTTAAAATGCAATATTATGCGAAATTCTGAGATTTGAAGGCCAAATCACATATCGTGATACTACATGAAATAGAATCGAAATATTGGTAAAAATGAATATATTTATCAAACTACGTAAAAAACGTCAAAAAAGTCACTATTTAACCATATTTGAGGATTTTAACTTCAAATCATAGAGCAAGGTTTCGTATTATTTAGATCCAAGAAAAGACATATGACAATGTTGTTTCCAATACAATGTGTTTTCATTAGAATTAACTAAAATGTTCCTGATTTTCCGTTTATATTACCGAGGGAAGATGTACACGTAAAACCGCTCTAATCCGGCAGAAACGTCGATATATGCAATAAAAACCGAACTTCTCCCCTTTTCAATATCTTACTCAGTATTTTAACGAGAAACAAATAGATGATTGAAAATGAAGTATTTAAGGTTATTATCTAATCAATTATGTGTTTGCATCATTTTTATCGTATATTTATGAATATATGAATATATATTCATAATATATAATATATATATGAATACCCATAGACTGAAAATTCACAAAAAACGTTGAAAAACGGCAAAATATTGCCTAATTCGATGATATTTTGTTTAAATCACATAAAGGAAAAGGGGATGATAAACGTCAAAATATTGCTAAATTCGATGATTTTTCGTACGAAACAAAATGCAAGAAAACTTGCTTAAAATGCAATATTATGCGAAATTCTGAGATTTGAAGGCCAAATCACATATCGTGATACTACATGAAATAAAATCGAAATATTGGTAAAAATGAATATATTTACGTAGTATCAAACTACATGAAAAACGTGAAAAAAGTCCCTATTTAACCATATTTGAGGATTTTAACTTCAAATCATAGAGCGAGGTTTCGTATTATTTAGATCCAAGAAAAGACATATGACAATGTTATTTCCAATACAAATGATAAAAATCAATGTGTTTTCATTAGAGTTAACTAAAATGTTCCTGATTTTCCGTTTATATTACCGAGGGAAGATGTACACGTAAAACCGCTCTAATCCGGCTGAAACGTCGATATATGCAATAAAAACCGAACTTCTCCCCTTTTCAATATCTTACTCAGTATTTTAACGAGAAACAAATAGATGATTGAAAATGAAGTATTTATGGTTATTATCTAATCAATTATAGGTTTGCATCATTTTTATCATATATATATGAATTAATACCCATAGACTGAAATTTCACAAAAACGTGGAAAACGGCAAAATATTGCCTAATTCGATGATATTTTGTTTAAATCACATAAAGGAAAAGGGGATGATAAACGTCAAAATATTGCTAAATTCGATGATTTTTCGTACTAAACAAACGGCAAGAAAACTTGCTCAAAATGCAATATTATGCGAAATTCTGAGATTTGAAGGCCAAATCACATATTGTGATACTACATGAAATAAAATCGAAATATTGGTAAAAATGAATATATTTACGTAGTATCAAACTACATGAAAAACGTGAAAAAGTCACTATTTAACCATATTTGAGGATTTTAACTTCAAATCATAGAGCTTCGTATTATTTCGTTTCGTATTTCGAAATAATATTTCGAAATAAATAAATAATAATACGAAATAATATTTCGTATTATTTCGTATCATTTCGTATTATTTAGATCCAAGAAAAGACATATGACAATGTTGTTTCCAATACAAATGATAAAAATCAATGTGTTTTCATTAGAGTTAACTAAAATGTTCATGATTTTCCGTTTATATTACCGAGGGAAGATGTACACGTAAAACCGCTCTAATCCGGCTGAAACGTCGATATATGCAATAAAAACCGAACTTCTCCTCTTTTCAATATCTTACTCAGTATTTTAACGAGAAACAAATAGATGATTGAAAATGAAGTATTTAAGGTTATTATCTAATCAATTATAGGTTTGCATCATTTTTATCATATATATATGAATTAATACCCATAGACTGAAATTTCACAAAAACGTGGAAAACGGCAAAATATTGCCTAATTCGATGATATTTTGTTTAAGTCACATAAAGGAAAAGGGGATGATAAACGTCAAAATATTGCTAAATTCGATGATTTTTCGTACGAAACAAAATGCAAGAAAACTTGCTTAAAATGCAATATTATGCGAAATTCTGAGATTTGAAGGCCAAATCATATATCATGATACTACATGAAATAGAATCGAAATATTGGTAAAAATGAATATATTTACGTAGTATCAAACTACATGAAAAACGTGAAAAAGTCACTATTTATCCATATTTGAGGATTTTAACTTCAAATCATAGAGCGAGGTTTCGTATTATTTAGATCCAAGAAAAGACATATGACAATGTTGTTTCCAATACAAATGATAAAAATCAATGTGTTTTCATTAGAATTAACTAAAACGTTTTTGATTTTCCGTTTATATTTCCGAGGGAAGATGTACACTTAAAATCGCTCTAATCCGGCTGAAACGTCGATATATGCAATAAAAACCGAACTTCTCCCCTTTTCTATATCTTACTCAGTATTTTAACGAGAAACAAATAGATGATTGAAAATGAAGTATTAAGGTTATTATCTAATCAATTATGTGTTTGCATCATTTTTATCGTATATTTATGAATATATGAATATATATTCATAATATATAATATATATATGAATACCCATAGACTGAAAATTCACAAAAAACGTTGAAAAACGGCAAAATATTGCCTAATTCGATGATATTTTGTTTAAATCACATAATGGAAAAGGGGATGATAAACGTCAAAATATTGCTAAATTCGATGATTTTTCGTACGAAACAAAATGCAAGAAAACTTCCTTAAAATGCAATATTATGCGAAATTCTGAGATTTGAAGGCCAAATCACATATCGTGATACTACATGAAATAGAATCGAAATATTGGTAAAAATGAATATATTTACGTAGTATCAAACTACATGAAAAACGTGAAAAAAGTCACTATTTAACCATATTTGTGGATTTTAACTTCAAATCATAGAGCAAGGTTTCGTATTATTTAGATCCAAGAAAAGACATATGACAATGTTGTTTCCAATACAAATGATAAAAATCAATGTGTTTTCATTAGAATTAACTAAAATGTTCCTGATTTTCCGTTTATATTACCGAGGGAAGATGTACACGTAAAACCGCTCTAATCCGGCTGAAACGTCGATATATGCAATAAAAACCGAACTTCTCCCCTTTTCAATATCTTACTCAGTATTTTAACGAGAAACAAATAGTTGATTGAAATGAAGTATTTAAGGTTATTATCTAATCAATTATGTGATTGCATCCTTTTTATCGTTTATATAATGAATTAATACCTATAGACTGAAAATTCACAAAAACGTGGAAAAACGGCAAAATATTGCGTAATTCGATGATATTTTGTTTAAATCAAATAAAGGAAAAGGGGATGATAAACGTCAAAATATTGCTAAATTCGATGATTTTTCGTACGAAACAAAATGCAAGAAAACTTGCTTATAATGCAATATTATGCGGAATTCGGAGATTTGAAGGCCAAATCACATATCGTGATACTACATGAAATAGAATAGAAATATTGGTAAAAATGAATATATTTACGTAGTATCAAACTACATGAAAAACGTGAAAAAAGTCACTATTTAACCATATTTGTGGATTTTAACTTCAAATCATAGAGCAAGGTTTCGTATTATTTAGATCCAAGAAAAGACATATGACAATGTTGTTTCCAATACAAATGATAAAAATCAATGTGTTTTCATTAGTATTAACTAAAATGTTCCTGATTTTCCGTTTATATTACCGATGGAAGATGTACACGAAAATCGCTCTATTCCGGCTGAAACGTCGATATATGCAATAAAAACAGAACTTCTCCCCTTTTCAATATCTTACTCAGTATTTTAACGAGCAACAAAATAGTTGATTGAAATGAAGTATTTAAGGTTATTATCTAATCAATTATGTGATTGCATCCTTTTTATCGTTTATATAATGAATTAATACCTATAGACTGAAAATTCACAAAAACGTGGAAAAACGGCAAAATATTGCGTAATTCGATGATATTTATTTTAAATCAAATAAAGGAAAAGGGGATGATAAACGTCAAAATATTGCTAAATTCGATGATTTTTCGTACGAAACAAAATGCAAGAAAACTTGCTTAAAATGCAATATTATGCGAAATTCTGAGATTTGAAGGCCAAATCACATATCGTGATACTACATGAAATAGAATCGAAATATTGGTAGAAATGAATATATTTACGTAGTATCAAACTACGTGAAAAACGTCAAAAAAGTCACTATTTAACCATATTTGAGGATTTTAACTTCAAATCATAGAGCAAGGTTTCGTATTATTTAGATCCAAGAAAAGACATATGACAATGTTGTTTCCAATACAATGTGTTTTCATTAGAATTAACTAAAATGTTCCTGATTTTCCGTTTATATTACCGAGGGAAGATGTACACGTAAAATTGCTCTAATCCGGCAGAAACGTCGATATATGCAATAAAAACTGAACTCCTCCCCTTTTCAATACCTTACTCAGTATTTTAACGAGAAACAAATAGATGATTGAAAATGAAGTATTTAAGGTTATTATCTAATCAATTATAGGTTTGCATCATTTTTATCATATATATATGAATTAATACCCATAGACTGAAATTTCACAAAAACGTGGAAAACGGCAAAATATTGCCTAATTCGATGATATTTTGTTTAAGTCACATAAAGGAAAAGGGGATGATAAACGTCAAAATATTGCTAAATTCGATGATTTTTCGTACGAAACAAAATGCAAGAAAACTTGCTTAAAATGCAATATTATGCGAAATTCTGAGATTTGAAGGCCAAATCATATATCATGATACTACATGAAATAGAATCGAAATATTGGTAAAAATGAATATATTTACGTAGTATCAAACTACATGAAAAACGTGAAAAAGTCACTATTTATCCATATTTGAGGATTTTAACTTCAAATCATAGAGCGAGGTTTCGTATTATTTAGATCCAAGAAAAGACATATGACAATGTTGTTTCCAATACAAATGATAAAAATCAATGTGTTTTCATTAGAATTAACTAAAATGTTTTTGATTTTCCGTTTATATTTCCGAGGGAAGATGTACACTTAAAATCGCTCCAATCCGGCTGAAACGTCGATATATGCAATAAAAACCGAACTTCTCCCCTTTTCTATATCTTACTCAGTATTTTAACGAGAAACAAATAGATGATTGAAAATGAAGTATTAAGGTTATTATCTAATCAATTATGTGTTTGCATCATTTTTATCGTATATTTATGAATATATGAATATATATTCATAATATATAATATATATATGAATACCCATAGACTGAAAATTCACAAAAAACGTTGAAAAACGGCAAAATATTGCCTAATTCGATGATATTTTGTTTAAATCACATAATGGAAAAGGGGATGATAAACGTCAAAATATTGCTAAATTCGATGATTTTTCGTACGAAACAAAATGCAAGAAAACTTCCTTAAAATGCAATATTATGCGAAATTCTGAGATTTGAAGGCCAAATCACATATCGTGATACTACATGAAATAGAATCGAAATATTGGTAAAAATGAATATATTTACGTAGTATCAAACTACATGAAAAACGTGAAAAAAGTCACTATTTAACCATATTTGTGGATTTTAACTTCAAATCATAGAGCAAGGTTTCGTATTATTTAGATCCAAGAAAAGACATATGACAATGTTGTTTCCAATACAAATGATAAAAATCAATGTGTTTTCATTAGAATTAACTAAAATGTTCCTGATTTTCCGTTTATATTACCGAGGGAAGATGTACACGTAAAACCGCTCTAATCCGGCTGAAACGTCGATATATGCAATAAAAACCGAACTTCTCCCCTTTTCAATATCTTACTCAGTATTTTAACGAGAAACAAATAGTTGATTGAAATGAAGTATTTAAGGTTATTATCTAATCAATTATGTGATTGCATCCTTTTTATCGTTTATATAATGAATTAATACCTATAGACTGAAAATTCACAAAAACGTGGAAAAACGGCAAAATATTGCGTAATTCGATGATATTTTGTTTAAATCAAATAAAGGAAAAGGGGATGATAAACGTCAAAATATTGCTAAATTCGATGATTTTTCGTACGAAACAAAATGCAAGAAAACTTGCTTATAATGCAATATTATGCGGAATTCGGAGATTTGAAGGCCAAATCACATATCGTGATACTACATGAAATAGAATAGAAATATTGGTAAAAATGAATATATTTACGTAGTATCAAACTACATGAAAAACGTGAAAAAAGTCACTATTTAACCATATTTGTGGATTTTAACTTCAAATCATAGAGCAAGGTTTCGTATTATTTAGATCCAAGAAAAGACATATGACAATGTTGTTTCCAATACAAATGATAAAAATCAATGTGTTTTCATTAGTATTAACTAAAATGTTCCTGATTTTCCGTTTATATTACCGATGGAAGATGTACACGAAAATCGCTCTATTCCGGCTGAAACGTCGATATATGCAATAAAAACAGAACTTCTCCCCTTTTCAATATCTTACTCAGTATTTTAACGAGCAACAAAATAGTTGATTGAAATGAAGTATTTAAGGTTATTATCTAATCAATTATGTGATTGCATCCTTTTTATCGTTTATATAATGAATTAATACCTATAGACTGAAAATTCACAAAAACGTGGAAAAACGGCAAAATATTGCGTAATTCGATGATATTTATTTTAAATCAAATAAAGGAAAAGGGGATGATAAACGTCAAAATATTGCTAAATTCGATGATTTTTCGTACGAAACAAAATGCAAGAAAACTTGCTTAAAATGCAATATTATGCGAAATTCTGAGATTTGAAGGCCAAATCACATATCGTGATACTACATGAAATAGAATCGAAATATTGGTAAAAATGAATATATTTACGTAGTATCAAACTACGTGAAAAACGTCAAAAAAGTCACTATTTAACCATATTTGAGGATTTTAACTTCAAATCATAGAGCAAGGTTTCGTATTATTTAGATCCAAGAAAAGACATATGACAATGTTGTTTCCAATACAATGTGTTTTCATTAGAATTAACTAAAATGTTCCTGATTTTCCGTTTATATTACCGAGGGAAGATGTACACGTAAAATTGCTCTAATCCGGCAGAAACGTCGATATATGCAATAAAAACTGAACTCCTCCCCTTTTCAATACCTTACTCAGTATTTTAACGAGAAACAAATAGATGATTGAAAATGAAGTATTTAAGGTTATTATCTAATCAATTATAGGTTTGCATCATTTTTATCATATATATATGAATTAATACCCATAGACTGAAATTTCACAAAAACGTGGAAAACGGCAAAATATTGCCTAATTCGATGATATTTTGTTTAAGTCACATAAAGGAAAAGGGGATGATAAACGTCAAAATATTGCTAAATTCGATGATTTTTCGTACGAAACAAAATGCAAGAAAACTTCCTTAAAATGCAATATTATGCGAAATTCTGAGATTTGAAGGCCAAATCATATATCATGATACTACATGAAATAGAATCGAAATATTGGTAAAAATGAATATATTTACGTAGTATCAAACTACATGAAAAACGTGAAAAAGTCACTATTTAACCATATTTGAGGATTTTAACTTCAAATCATAGAGCGAGGTTTCGTATTATTTAGATCCAAGAAAAGACATATGACAATGTTGTTTCCAATACAAATGATAAAAATCAATGTGTTTTCATTAGAATTAACTAAAATGTTTTTGATTTTCCGTTTATATTTCCGAGGGAAGATGTACACTTAAAATCGCTCTAATCCGGCTGAAACGTCGATATATGCAATAAAAACCGAACTTCTCCCCTTTTCTATATCTTACTCAGTATTTTAACGAGAAACAAATAGATGATTGAAAATGAAGTATTAAGGTTATTATCTAATCAATTATGTGTTTGCATCATTTTTATCGTATATTTATGAATATATGAATATATATTCATAATATATAATATATATATGAATACCCATAGACTGAAAATTCACAAAAAACGTTGAAAAACGGCAAAATATTGCCTAATTCGATGATATTTTGTTTAAATCACATAATGGAAAAGGGGATGATAAACGTCAAAATATTGCTAAATTCGATGATTTTTCGTACGAAACAAAATGCAAGAAAACTTCCTTAAAATGCAATATTATGCGAAATTCTGAGATTTGAAGGCCAAATCACATATCGTGATACTACATGAAATAGAATCGAAATATTGGTAAAAATGAATATATTTACGTAGTATCAAACTACATGAAAAACGTGAAAAAAGTCACTATTTAACCATATTTTTGGATTTTAACTTCAAATCATAGAGCAAGGTTTCGTATTATTTAGATCCAAGAAAAGACATATGACAATGTTGTTTCCAATACAAATGATAAAAATCAATGTGTTTTCATTAGAATTAACTAAAATGTTCCTGATTTTCCGTTTATATTACCGAGGGAAGATGTACACGTAAAACCGCTCTAATCCGGCTGAAACGTCGATATATGCAATAAAAACCGAACTTCTCCCCTTTTCAATATCTTACTCAGTATTTTAACGAGAAACAAATAGTTGATTGAAATGAAGTATTTAAGGTTATTATCTAATCAATTATGTGATTGCATCCTTTTTATCGTTTATATAATGAATTAATACCTATAGACTGAAAATTCACAAAAACGTGGAAAAACGGCAAAATATTGCGTAATTCGATGATATTTTGTTTAAATCAAATAAAGGAAAAGGGGATGATAAACGTCAAAATATTGCTAAATTCGATGATTTTTCGTACGAAACAAAATGCAAGAAAACTTGCTTATAATGCAATATTATGCGGAATTCGGAGATTTGAAGGCCAAATCACATATCGTGATACTACATGAAATAGAATAGAAATATTGGTAAAAATGAATATATTTACGTAGTATCAAACTACATGAAAAACGTGAAAAAAGTCACTATTTAACCATATTTGTGGATTTTAACTTCAAATCATAGAGCAAGGTTTCGTATTATTTAGATCCAAGAAAAGACATATGACAATGTTGTTTCCAATACAAATGATAAAAATCAATGTGTTTTCATTAGTATTAACTAAAATGTTCCTGATTTTCCGTTTATATTACCGATGGAAGATGTACACGAAAATCGCTCTATTCCGGCTGAAACGTCGATATATGCAATAAAAACAGAACTTCTCCCCTTTTCAATATCTTACTCAGTATTTTAACGAGCAACAAAATAGTTGATTGAAATGAAGTATTTAAGGTTATTATCTAATCAATTATGTGATTGCATCCTTTTTATCGTTTATATAATGAATTAATACCTATAGACTGAAAATTCACAAAAACGTGGAAAAACGGCAAAATATTGCGTAATTCGATGATATTTATTTTAAATCAAATAAAGGAAAAGGGGATGATAAACGTCAAAATATTGCTAAATTCGATGATTTTTCGTACGAAACAAAATGCAAGAAAACTTGCTTAAAATGCAATATTATGCGAAATTCTGAGATTTGAAGGCCAAATCACATATCGTGATACTACATGAAATAGAATCGAAATATTGGTAAAAATGAATATATTTACGTAGTATCAAACTACGTGAAAAACGTCAAAAAAGTCACTATTTAACCATATTTGAGGATTTTAACTTCAAATCATAGAGCAAGGTTTCGTATTATTTAGATCCAAGAAAAGACATATGACAATGTTGTTTCCAATACAATGTGTTTTCATTAGAATTAACTAAAATGTTCCTGATTTTCCGTTTATATTACCGAGGGAAGATGTACACGTAAAATTGCTCTAATCCGGCAGAAACGTCGATATATGCAATAAAAACTGAACTCCTCCCCTTTTCAATATCTTACTCAGTATTTTAACGAGAAACAAATAGATGATTGAAAATGAAGTATTTAAGGTTATTATCTAATCAATTATGTGTTTGCATAATTTTTATCGTATATATATGAATTAATACCCATAGACTGAAAATTCACAAAAAAGTGGAAAAACGGCAAAATATTGCCTAATTCGATGATATTTTGTTTAAATCAAATAAAGGAAAAGGGGATGATAAACGTCAAAATATTGCTAAATTCGATGATTTTTCGTACGAAACAAAATGCAAGAAAACTTGCTTATAATGCAATATTATGCGGAATTCGGAGATTTGAAGGCCAAATCACATATCGTGATACTACATGAAATAGAATAGAAATATTGGTAAAAATGAATATATTTACGTAGTATCAAACTACATGAAAAACGTGAAAAAAGTCACTATTTAACCATATTTGTGGATTTTAACTTCAAATCATAGAGCAAGTTTTCGTATTATTTAGATCCAAGAAAAGACATATGACAATGTTGTTTCCAATACAAATGATAAAAATCAATGTGTTTTCATTAGTATTAACTAAAATGTTCCTGATTTTCCGTTTATATTACCGATGGAAGATGTACACGAAAATCGCTCTATTCCGGCTGAAACGTCGATATATGCAATAAAAACAGAACTTCTCCCCTTTTCAATATCTTACTCAGTATTTTAACGAGCAACAAATAGTTGATTGAAATGAAGTATCTAATCAATTATGTGATTGCATCCTTTTTATCGTTTATATAATGAATTAATACCTATAGACTGAAAATTCACAAAAACGTGGAAAAACGGCAAAATATTGCGTAATTCGATGATATTTATTTTAAATCAAATAAAGGAAAAGGGGATGATAAACGTCAAAATATTGCTAAATTCGATGATTTTTCGTACGAAACAAAATGCAAGAAAACTTGCTTAAAATGCAATATTATGCGAAATTCTGAGATTTGAAGGCCAAATCACATATCGTGATACTACATGAAATAGAATCGAAATATTGGTAAAAATGAATATATTTACGTAGTATCAAACTACGTGAAAAACGTCAAAAAAGTCACTATTTAACCATATTTGAGGATTTTAACTTCAAATCATAGAGCAAGGTTTCGTATTATTTAGATCCAAGAAAAGACATATGACAATGTTGTTTCCAATACAATGTGTTTTCATTAGAATTAACTAAAATGTTCCTGATTTTCCGTTTATATTACCGAGGGAAGATGTACACGTAAAACCGCTCTAATCCGGCAGAAACGGCGATATATGCAATAAAAACCGAACTTCTCCCCTTTTCAATATCTTACTCAGTATTTTAACGAGAAACAAATAGATGATTGAAAATGAAGTATTTAAGGTTATTATCTAATCAATTATGTGTTTGCATAATTTTTATCGTATATATATGAATTAATACCCATAGACTGAAAATTCACAAAAAAGTGGAAAAACGGCAAAATATTGCCTAATTCGATGATATTTTGTTTAAATCACATAAAGGAAAAGGGGATGATAAACGTCAAAATATTGCTAAATTCGATGATTTTTCGTACTAAACAAACGGCAAGAAAACTTGCTCAAAATGCAATATTATGCGAAATTCTGAGATTTGAAGGCCAAATCACATATCGTGATACTACATGAAATAAAATCGAAATATTGGTAAAAATGAATATATTTACGTAGTATCAAACTACATGAAAAACGTGAAAAAAGTCACTATTTAACCATATTTGAGGATTTTAACTTCAAATCATAGAGCGAGGTTTCGTATTATTTAGATCCAAGAAAAGACATATGACAATGTTGTTTCCAATACAAATGATAAAAATCAATGTGTTTTCATTAGAGTTAACTAAAATGTTCCTGATTTTCCGTTTATATTACCGAGGGAAGATGTACACGTAAAACCGCTCTAATCCGGCTGAAACGTCGATATATGCAATAAAAACCGAACTTCTCCTCTTTTCAATATCTTACTCAGTATTTTAACGAGAAACAAATAGATGATTGAAAATGAAGTATTTAAGGTTATTATCTAATCAATTATAGGTTTGCATCATTTTTATCATATATATATGAATTAATACCCATAGACTGAAATTTCACAAAAACGTGGAAAACGGCAAAATATTGCCTAATTCGATGATATTTTGTTTAAGTCACATAAAGGAAAAGGGGATGATAAACGTCAAAATATTGCTAAATTCGATGATTTTTCGTACGAAACAAAATGCAAGAAAACTTGCTTAAAATGCAATATTATGCGAAATTCTGAGATTTGAAGGCCAAATCATATATCATGATACTACATGAAATAGAATCGAAATATTGGTAAAAATGAATATATTTACGTAGTATCAAACTACATGAAAAACGTGAAAAAGTCACTATTTAACCATATTTGAGGATTTTAACTTCAAATCATAGAGCGAGGTTTCGTATTATTTAGATCCAAGAAAAGACATATGACAATGTTGTTTCCAATACAAATGATAAAAATCAATGTGTTTTCATTAGAATTAACTAAAATGTTTTTGATTTTCCGTTTATATTTCCGAGGGAAGATGTACACTTAAAATCGCTCTAATCCGGCTGAAACGTCGATATATGCAATAAAAACCGAACTTCTCCCCTTTTCTATATCTTACTCAGTATTTTAACGAGAAACAAATAGATGATTGAAAATGAAGTATTAAGGTTATTATCTAATCAATTATGTGTTTGCATCATTTTTATCGTATATTTATGAATATATGAATATATATTCATAATATATAATATATATATGAATACCCATAGACTGAAAATTCACAAAAAACGTTGAAAAACGGCAAAATATTGCCTAATTCGATGATATTTTGTTTAAATCACATAAAGGAAAAGGGGATGATAAACGTCAAAATATTGCTAAATTCGATGATTTTTCGTACGAAACAAAATGCAAGAAAACTTCCTTAAAATGCAATATTATGCGAAATTCTGAGATTTGAAGGCCAAATCACATATCGTGATACTACATGAAATAGAATCGAAATATTGGTAAAAATGAATATATTTACGTAGTATCAAACTACATGAAAAACGTGAAAAAAGTCACTATTTAACCATATTTGTGGATTTTAACTTCAAATCATAGAGCAAGGTTTCGTATTATTTAGATCCAAGAAAAGACATATGACAATGTTGTTTCCAATACAAATGATAAAAATCAATGTGTTTTCATTAGAATTAACTAAAATGTTCCTGATTTTCCGTTTATATTTCCGAGGGAAGATGTACACTTAAAATCGCTCTAATCCGGCTGAAACGTCGATATATGCAATAAAAACCGAACTTCTCCCCTTTTCTATATCTTACTCAGTATTTTAACGAGAAACAAATAGATGATTGAAAATGAAGTATTAAGGTTATTATCTAATCAATTATGTGTTTGCATCATTTTTATCGTATATTTATGAATATATGAATATATATTCATAATATATAATATATATATGAATACCCATAGACTGAAAATTCACAAAAAACGTTGAAAAACGGCAAAATATTGCCTAATTCGATGATATTTTGTTTAAATCACATAAAGGAAAAGGGGATGATAAACGTCAAAATATTGCTAAATTCGATGATTTTTCGTACGAAACAAAATGCAAGAAAACTTCCTTAAAATGCAATATTATGCGAAATTCTGAGATTTGAAGGCCAAATCACATATCGTGATACTACATGAAATAGAATCGAAATATTGGTATAAATGAATATATTTACGTAGTATCAAACTACATGAAAAACGTGAAAAAAGTCACTATTTAACCATATTTGTGGATTTTAACTTCAAATCATAGAGCAAGGTTTCGTATTATTTAGATCCAAGAAAAGACATATGACAATGTTGTTTCCAATACAAATGATAAAAATCAATGTGTTTTCATTAGAATTAACTAAAATGTTCCTGATTTTCCGTTTATATTACCGAGGGAAGATGTACACGTAAAACCGCTCTAATCCGGCTGAAACGTCGATATATGCAATAAAAACCGAACTTCTCCCCTTTTCAATATCTTACTCAGTATTTTAACGAGAAACAAATAGATGATTGAAAATGAAGTATTTAAGGTTATTATCTAATCAATTATAGGTTTGCATCATTTTTATCATATATATATGAATTAATACCCATAGACTGAAATTTCACAAAAACGTGGAAAACGGCAAAATATTGCCTAATTCGATGATATTTTGTTTAAATCACATAAAGGAAAAGGGGATGATAAACGTCAAAATATTGCTAAATTTGATGATTTTTCGTACTAAACAAACGGCAAGAAAACTTGCTCAAAATGCAATATTATGCGAAATTCTGAGATTTGAAGGCCAAATCACATATCGTGATACTACATGAAATAAAATCGAAATATTGGTAAAAATGAATATATTTACGTAGTATCAAACTACATGAAAAACGTGAAAAAGTCACTATTTAACCATATTTGAGGATTTTAACTTCAAATCATAGAGCGAGGTTTCGTATTATTTAGATCCAAGAAAAGACATATGACAATGTTGTTTCCAATACAAATGATAAAAATCAATGTGTTTTCATTAGAGTTAACTAAAATGTTCCTGATTTTCCGTTTATATTACCGAGGGAAGATGTACACGTAAAACCGCTCTAATCCGGCTGAAACGTCGATATATGCAATAAAAACCGAACTTCTCCTCTTTTCAATATCTTACTCAGTATTTTAACGAGAAACAAATAGATGATTGAAAATGAAGTATTTAAGGTTATTATCTAATCAATTATAGGTTTGCATCATTTTTATCATATATATATGAATTAATACCCATAGACTGAAATTTCACAAAAACGTGGAAAACGGCAAAATATTGCCTAATTCGATGATATTTTGTTTAAGTCACATAAAGGAAAAGGGGATGATAAACGTCAAAATATTGCTAAATTCGATGATTTTTCGTACGAAACAAAATGCAAGAAAACTTGCTTATAATGCAATATTATGCGGAATTCGGAGATTTGAAGGCCAAATCACATATCGTGATACTACAAGAAATAGAATAGAAATATTGGTAAAAATGAATATATTTACGTAGTATCAAACTACATGAAAAACGTGAAAAAAGTCACTATTTAACCATATTTGTGGATTTTAACTTCAAATCATAGAGCAAGGTTTCATATTATTTAGATCCAAGAAAAGACATATGACAATGTTGTTTCCAATACAAATGATAAAAATCAATGTGTTTTCATTAGTATTAACTAAAATGTTCCTGATTTTCCGTTTATATTACCGATGGAAGATGTACACGAAAATCGCTCTATTCCGGCTGAAACGTCGATATATGCAATAAAAACAGAACTTCTCCCCTTTTCAATATCTTACTCAGTATTTTAACGAGCAACAAAATAGTTGATTGAAATGAAGTATTTAAGGTTATTATCTAATCAATTATGTGATTGCATCCTTTTTATCGTTTATATAATGAATTAATACCTATAGACTGAAAATTCACAAAAACGTGGAAAAACGGCAAAATATTGCGTAATTCGATGATATTTATTTTAAATCAAATAAAGGAAAAGGGGATGATAAACGTCAAAATATTGCTAAATTCGATGATTTTTCGTACGAAACAAAATGCAAGAAAACTTGCTTAAAATGCAATATTATGCGAAATTCTGAGATTTGAAGGCCAAATCACATATCGTGATACTACATGAAATAGAATCGAAATATTGGTAAAAATGAATATATTTACGTAGTATCAAACTACGTGAAAAACGTCAAAAAAGTCACTATTTAACCATATTTGAGGATTTTAACTTCAAATCATAGAGCAAGGTTTCGTATTATTTAGATCCAAGAAAAGACATATGACAATGTTGTTTCCAATACAATGTGTTTTCATTAGAATTAACTAAAATGTTCCTGATTTTCCGTTTATATTACCGAGGGAAGATGTACACGTAAAATTGCTCTAATCCGGCAGAAACGTCGATATATGCAATAAAAACTGAACTCCTCCCCTTTTCAATATCTTACTCAGTATTTTAACGAGAAACAAATAGATGATTGAAAATGAAGTATTTAAGGTTATTATCTAATCAATTATGTGTTTGCATAATTTTTATCGTATTTATATGAATTAATACCCATAGACTGAAAATTCACAAAAAAGTGGAAAAACGGCAAAATATTGCCTAATTCGATGATATTTTGTTTAAATCACATAAAGGAAAAGGGGATGATAAACGTCAAAATATTGCTAAATTCGATGATTTTTCGTACTAAACAAACGGCAAGAAAACTTGCTCAAAATGCAATATTATGCGAAATTCTGAGATTTGAAGGCCAAATCACATATCGTGATACTACATGAAATAAAATCGAAATATTGGTAAAAATGAATATATTTACGTAGTATCAAACTACATGAAAAACGTGAAAAAAGTCACTATTTAACCATATTTGAGGATTTTAACTTCAAATCATAGAGCGAGGTTTCGAATTATTTAGATCCAAGAAAAGACATATGACAATGTTGTTTCCAATACAAATGATAAAAATCAATGTGTTTTCATTAGAATTAACTAAAATGTTTTTGATTTTCCGTTTATATTTCCGAGGGAAGATGTACACTTAAAATCGCTCTAATCCGGCTGAAACGTCGATATATGCAATAAAAACCGAACTTCTCCCCTTTTCTATATCTTACTCAGTATTTTAACGAGAAACAAATAGATGATTGAAAATGAAGTATTAAGGTTATTATCTAATCAATTATGTGTTTGAATCATTTTTATCGTATATTTATGAATATATGAATATATATTCATAATATATAATATATATATGAATACCCATAGACTGAAAATTCACAAAAAACGTTGAAAAACGGCAAAATATTGCCTAATTCGATGATATTTTGTTTAAATCACATAATGGAAAAGGGGATGATAAACGTCAAAATATTGCTAAATTCGATGATTTTTCGTACGAAACCAAATGCAAGAAAACTTCCTTAAAATGCAATATTATGCGAAATTCTGAGATTTGAAGGCCAAATCACATATCGTGATACTACATGAAATAGAATCGAAATATTGGTAAAAATGAATATATTTACGTAGTATCAAACTACATGAAAAACGTGAAAAAAGTCACTATTTAACCATATTTGTGGATTTTAACTTCAAATCATAGAGCAAGGTTTCGTATTATTTAGATCCAAGAAAAGACATATGACAATGTTGTTTCCAATACAAATGATAAAAATCAATGTGTTTTCATTAGAATTAACTAAAATGTTCCTGATTTTCCGTTTATATTACCGAGGGAAGATGTACACGTAAAACCGCTCTAATCCGGCTGAAACGTCGATGTATGCAATAAAAACCGAACTTTTCCCCTTTTCAATATCTTACTCAGTATTTTAACGAGAAACAAATAGTTGATTGAAATGAAGTATTTAAGGTTATTATCTAATCAATTATGTGATTGCATCCTTTTTATCGTTTATATAATGAATTAATACCTATAGACTGAAAATTCACAAAAACGTGGAAAAACGGCAAAATATTGCGTAATTCGATGATATTTTGTTTAAATCAAATAAAGGAAAAGGGGATGATAAACGTCAAAATATTGCTAAATTCGATGATTTTTCGTACGAAACAAAATGCAAGAAAACTTGCTTATAATGCAATATTATGCGGAATTCGGAGATTTGAAGGCCAAATCACATATCGTGATACTACATGAAATAGAATAGAAATATTGGTAAAAATGAATATATTTACGTAGTATCAAACTACATGAAAAACGTGAAAAAAAAACTATTTAACCATATTTGTGGATTTTAACTTCAAATCATAGAGCAAGGTTTCGTATTATTTAGATCCAAGAAAAGACATATGACAATGTTGTTTCCAATACAAATGATAAAAATCAATGTGTTTTCATTAGTATTAACTAAAATGTTCCTGATTTTCCGTTTATATTACCGATGGAAGATGTACACGAAAATCGCTCTATTCCGGCTGAAACGTCGATATATGCAATAAAAACAGAACTTCTCCCCTTTTCAATAGGGGAGAAGTTAAAAAACTCAGTATTTTAACGAGCAACAAAATAGTTGATTGAAATAAAGTATTTAAGGTTATTATCTAATCAATTATGTGATTGCATCCTTTTTATCGTTTATATAATGAATTAATACCTATAGACTGAAAATTCACAAAAACGTGGAAAAACGGCAAAATATTGCGTAATTCGATGATATTTATTTTAAATCAAATAAAGGAAAAGGGGATGATAAACGTCAAAATATTGCTAAATTCGATGATTTTTCGTACGAAACAAAATGCAAGAAAACTTGCTTAAAATGCAATATTATGCGAAATTCTGAGATTTGAAGGCCAAATCACATATCGTGATACTACATGAAATAGAATCGAAATATTGGTAAAAATGAATATATTTACGTAGTATCAAACTACGTGAAAAACGTCAAAAAAGTCACTATTTAACCATATTTGAGGATTTTAACTTCAAATCATAGAGCAAGGTTTCGTATTATTTAGATCCAAGAAAAGACATATGACAATGTTGTTTCCAATACAATGTGTTTTCATTAGAATTAACTAAAATGTTCCTGATTTTCCGTTTATATTACCGAGGGAAGATGTACACGTAAAACCGCTCTAATCCGGCTGAAACATCGATATATGCAATAAAAACCGAACTTCTCCCCTTTTCAATATCTTACTCAGTATTTTAACGAGAAACAAATAGTTGATTGAAATGAAGTATTTAAGGTTATTATCTAATCAATTATGTGATTGCATCCTTTTTATCGTTTATATAATGAATTAATACCTATAGACTGAAAATTCACAAAAACGTGGAAAAACGGCAAAATATTGCGTAATTCGATGATATTTTGTTTAAATCAAATAAAGGAAAAGGGGATGATAAACGTCAAAATATTGCTAAATTCGATGATTTTTCGTACGAAACAAAATGCAAGAAAACTTGCTTATAATGCAATATTATGCGGAATTCGGAGATTTGAAGGCCAAATCACATATCGTGATACTACATGAAATAGAATAGAAATATTGGTAAAAATGAATATATTTACGTAGTATCAAACTACATGAAAAACGTGAAAAAAGTCACTATTTAACCATATTTGTGGATTTTAACTTCAAATCATAGAGCAAGGTTTCGTATTATTTAGATCCAAGAAAAGACATATGACAATGTTGTTTCCAATACAAATGATAAAAATCAATGTGTTTTCATTAGTATTAACTAAAATGTTCCTGATTTTCCGTTTATATTACCGATGGAAGATGTACACGAAAATCGCTCTATTCCGGCTGAAACGTCGATATATGCAATAAAAACAGAACTTCTCCCCTTTTCAATATCTTACTCAGTATTTTAACGAGCAACAAATAGTTGATTGAAATGAAGTATCTAATCAATTATGTGATTGCATCCTTTTTATCGTTTATATAATGAATTAATACCTATAGACTGAAAATTCACAAAAACGTGGAAAAACGGCAAAATATTGCGTAATTCGATGATATTTATTTTAAATCAAATAAAGGAAAAGGGGATGATAAACGTCAAAATATTGCTAAATTCGATGATTTTTCGTACGAAACAAAATGCAAGAAAACTTGCTTAAAATGCAATATTATGCGAAATTCTGAGATTTGAAGGCCAAATCACATATCGTGATACTACATGAAATAGAATCGAAATATTGGTAAAAATGAATATATTTACGTAGTATCAAACTACGTAAAAAACGTCAAAAAAGTCACTATTTAACCATATTTGAGGATTTTAACTTCAAATCATAGAGCAAGGTTTCGTATTATTTAGATCCAAGAAAAGACATATGACAATGTTGTTTCCAATACAATGTGTTTTCATTAGAATTAACTAAAATGTTCCTGATTTTCCGTTTATATTACCGAGGGAAGATGTACACGTAAAACCGCTCTAATCCGGCAGAAACGTCGATATATGCAATAAAAACCGAACTTCTCCCCTTTTCAATATCTTACTCAGTATTTTAACGAGAAACAAATAGATGATTGAAAATGAAGTATTTAAGGTTATTATCTAATCAATTATGTGTTTGCATAATTTTTATCGTATATATATGAATTAATACCCATAGACTGAAAATTCACAAAAAAGTGGAAAAACGGCAAAATATTGCCTAATTCGATGATATTTTGTTTAAATCACATAAAGGAAAAGGGGATGATAAACGTCAAAATATTGCTAAAATCGATGATTTTTCGTACTAAACAAACGGCAAGAAAACTTGCTCAAAATGCAATATTATGCGAAATTCTGAGATTTGAAGGCCAAATCACATATCGTGATACTACATGAAATAAAATCGAAATATTGGTAAAAATGAATATATTTACGTAGTATCAAACTACATGAAAAACGTGAAAAAAGTCACTATTTAACCATATTTGAGGATTTTAACTTCAAATCATAGAGCGAGGTTTCGTATTATTTAGATCCAAGAAAAGACATATGACAATGTTGTTTCCAATACAAATGATAAAAATCAATGTGTTTTCATTAGAGTTAACTAAAATGTTCCTGATTTTCCGTTTATATTACCGAGGGAAGATGTACACGTAAAACCGCTCTAATCCGGCTGAAACGTCGATATATGCAATAAAAACCGAACTTCTCCTCTTTTCAATATCTTACTCAGTATTTTAACGAGAAACAAATAGATGATTGAAAATGAAGTATTTAAGGTTATTATCTAATCAATTATAGGTTTGCATCATTTTTATCATATATATATGAATTAATACCCATAGACTGAAATTTCACAAAAACGTGGAAAACGGCAAAATATTGCCTAATTCGATGATATTTTGTTTAAGTCACATAAAGGAAAAGGGGATGATAAACGTCAAAATATTGCTAAATTCGATGATTTTTCGTACGAAACAAAATGCAAGAAAACTTGCTTAAAATGCAATATTATGCGAAATTCTGAGATTTGAAGGCCAAATCATATATCATGATACTACATGAAATAGAATCGAAATATTGGTAAAAATGAATATATTTACGTAGTATCAAACTACATGAAAAACGTGAAAAAGTCACTATTTAACCATATTTGAGGATTTTAACTTCAAATCATAGAGCGAGGTTTCGTATTATTTAGATCCAAGAAAAGACATATGACAATGTTGTTTCCAATACAAATGATAAAAATCAATGTGTTTTCATTAGAATTAACTAAAATGTTTTTGATTTTCCGTTTATATTTCCGAGGGAAGATGTACACTTAAAATCGCTCTAATCCGGCTGAAACGTCGATATATGCAATAAAAACCGAACTTCTCCCCTTTTCTATATCTTACTCAGTATTTTAACGAGAAACAAATAGATGATTGAAAATGAAGTATTAAGGTTATTATCTAATCAATTATGTGTTTGAATAATTTTTATCGTATATTTATGAATATATGAATATATATTCATAATATATAATATATATATGAATACCCATAGACTGAAAATTCACAAAAAACGTTGAAAAACGGCAAAATATTGCCTAATTCGATGATATTTTGTTTAAATCACATAATGGAAAAGGGGATGATAAACGTCAAAATATTGCTAAATTCGATGATTTTTCGTACGAAACAAAATGCAAGAAAACTTCCTTAAAATGCAATATTATGCGAAATTCTGAGATTTGAAGGCCAAATCACATATCGTGATACTACATGAAATAGAATCGAAATATTGGTAAAAATGAATATATTTACGTAGTATCAAACTACATGAAAAACGTGAAAAAAGTCACTATTTAACCATATTTGTGGATTTTAACTTCAAATCATAGAGCAAGGTTTCGTATTATTTAGATCCAAGAAAAGACATATGACAATGTTGTTTCCAATACAAATGATAAAAATCAATGTGTTTTCATTAGAATTAACTAAAATGTTCCTGATTTTCCGTTTATATTACCGAGGGAAGATGTACACGTAAAACCGCTCTAATCCGGCTGAAACGTCGATATATGCAATAAAAACCGAACTTCTCCCCTTTTCAATATCTTACTCAGTATTTTAACGAGAAACAAATAGTTGATTGAAATGAAGTATTTAAGGTTATTATCTAATCAATTATGTGATTGCATCCTTTTTATCGTTTATATAATGAATTAATACCTATAGACTGAAAATTCACAAAAACGTGGAAAAACGGCAAAATATTGCGTAATTCGATGATATTTTGTTTAAATCAAATAAAGGAAAAGGGGATGATAAACGTCAAAATATTGCTAAATTCGATGATTTTTCGTACGAAACAAAATGCAAGAAAACTTGCTTATAATGCAATATTATGCGGAATTCGGAGATTTGAAGGCCAAATCACATATCGTGATACTACATGAAATAGAATAGAAATATTGGTAAAAATGAATATATTTACGTAGTATCAAACTACATGAAAAACGTGAAAAAAGTCACTATTTAACCATATTTGTGGATTTTAACTTCAAATCATAGAGCAAGGTTTCGTATTATTTAGATCCAAGAAAAGACATATGACAATGTTGTTTCCAATACAAATGATAAAAATCAATGTGTTTTCATTAGTATTAACTAAAATGTTCCTGATTTTCCGTTTATATTACCGATGGAAGATGTACACGAAAATCGCTCTATTCCGGCTGAAACGTCGATATATGCAATAAAAACAGAACTTCTCCCCTTTTCAATATCTTACTCAGTATTTTAACGAGCAACAAAATAGTTGATTGAAATAAAGTATTTAAGGTTATTATCTAATCAATTATGTGATTGCATCCTTTTTATCGTTTATATAATGAATTAATACCTATAGACTGAAAATTCACAAAAACGTGGAAAAACGGCAAAATATTGCGTAATTCGATGATATTTATTTTAAATCAAATAAAGGAAAAGGGGATGATAAACGTCAAAATATTGCTAAATTCGATGATTTTTCGTACGAAACAAAATGCAAGAAAACTTGCTTAAAATGCAATATTATGCGAAATTCTGAGATTTGAAGGCCAAATCACATATCGTGATACTACATGAAATAGAATCGAAATATTGGTAAAAATGAATATATTTACGTAGTATCAAACTACGTAAAAACGTCAAAAAAGTCACTATTTAACCATATTTGAGGATTTTAACTTCAAATCATAGAGCAAGGTTTCGTATTATTTAGATCCAAGAAAAGACATATGACAATGTTGTTTCCAATACAATGTGTTTTCATTAGAATTAACTAAAATGTTCCTGATTTTCCGTTTATATTACCGAGGGAAGATGTACACGTAAAACCGCTCTAATCCGGCTGAAACGTCGATATATGCAATAAAAACCGAACTTCTCCCCTTTTCAATATCTTACTCAGTATTTTAACGAGAAACAAATAGTTGATTGAAATGAAGTATTTAAGGTTATTATCTAATCAATTATGTGATTGCATCCTTTTTATCGTTTATATAATGAATTAATACCTATAGACTGAAAATTCACAAAAACGTGGAAAAACGGCAAAATATTGCGTAATTCGATGATATTTTGTTTAAATCAAATAAAGGAAAAGGGGATGATAAACGTCAAAATATTGCTAAATTCGATGATTTTTCGTACGAAACAAAATGCAAGAAAACTTGCTTATAATGCAATATTATGCGGAATTCGGAGATTTGAAGGCCAAATCACATATCGTGATACTACATGAAATAGAATAGAAATATTGGTAAAAATGAATATATTTACGTAGTATCAAACTACATGAAAAACGTGAAAAAAGTCACTATTTAACCATATTTGTGGATTTTAACTTCAAATCATAGAGCAAGGTTTCGTATTATTTAGATCCAAGAAAAGACATATGACAATGTTGTTTCCAATACAAATGATAAAAATCAATGTGTTTTCATTAGTATTAACTAAAATGTTCCTGATTTTCCGTTTATATTACCGATGGAAGATGTACACGAAAATCGCTCTATTCCGGCTGAAACGTCGATATATGCAATAAAAACAGAACTTCTCCCCTTTTCAATATCTTACTCAGTATTTTAACGAGCAACAAATAGTTGATTGAAATGAAGTATCTAATCAATTATGTGATTGCATCCTTTTTATCGTTTATATAATGAATTAATACCTATAGACTGAAAATTCACAAAAACGTGGAAAAACGGCAAAATATTGCGTAATTCGATGATATTTATTTTAAATCAAATAAAGGAAAAGGGGATGATAAACGTCAAAATATTGCTAAATTCGATGATTTTTCGTACGAAACAAAATGCAAGAAAACTTGCTTAAAATGCAATATTATGCGAAATTCTGAGATTTGAAGGCCAAATCACATATCGTGATACTACATGAAATAGAATCGAAATATTGGTAAAAATGAATATATTTACGTAGTATCAAACTACGTAAAAAACGTCAAAAAAGTCACTATTTAACCATATTTGAGGATTTTAACTTCAAATCATAGAGCAAGGTTTCGTATTATTTAGATCCAAGAAAAGACATATGACAATGTTGTTTCCAATACAATGTGTTTTCATTAGAATTAACTAAAATGTTCCTGATTTTCCGTTTATATTACCGAGGGAAGATGTACACGTAAAACCGCTCTAATCCGGCAGAAACGTCGATATATGCAATAAAAACCGAACTTCTCCCCTTTTCAATATCTTACTCAGTATTTTAACGAGAAACAAATAGATGATTGAAAATGAAGTATTTAAGGTTATTATCTAATCAATTATGTGTTTGCATAATTTTTATCGTATATATATGAATTAATACCCATAGACTGAAAATTCACAAAAAAGTGGAAAAACGGCAAAATATTGCCTAATTCGATGATATTTTGTTTAAATCACATAAAGGAAAAGGGGATGATAAACGTCAAAATATTGCTAAAATCGATGATTTTTCGTACTAAACAAACGGCAAGAAAACTTGCTCAAAATGCAATATTATGCGAAATTCTGAGATTTGAAGGCCAAATCACATATCGTGATACTACATGAAATAAAATCGAAATATTGGTAAAAATGAATATATTTACGTAGTATCAAACTACATGAAAAACGTGAAAAAAGTCACTATTTAACCATATTTGAGGATTTTAACTTCAAATCATAGAGCGAGGTTTCGTATTATTTAGATCCAAGAAAAGACATATGACAATGTTGTTTCCAATACAAATGATAAAAATCAATGTGTTTTCATTAGAGTTAACTAAAATGTTCCTGATTTTCCGTTTATATTACCGAGGGAAGATGTACACGTAAAACCGCTCTAATCCGGCTGAAACGTCGATATATGCAATAAAAACCGAACTTCTCCTCTTTTCAATATCTTACTCAGTATTTTAACGAGAAACAAATAGATGATTGAAAATGAAGTATTTAAGGTTATTATCTAATCAATTATAGGTTTGCATCATTTTTATCATATATATATGAATTAATACCCATAGACTGAAATTTCACAAAAACGTGGAAAACGGCAAAATATTGCCTAATTCGATGATATTTTGTTTAAGTCACATAAAGGAAAAGGGGATGATAAACGTCAAAATATTGCTAAATTCGATGATTTTTCGTACGAAACAAAATGCAAGAAAACTTGCTTAAAATGCAATATTATGCGAAATTCTGAGATTTGAAGGCCAAATCATATATCATGATACTACATGAAATAGAATCGAAATATTGGTAAAAATGAATATATTTACGTAGTATCAAACTACATGAAAAACGTGAAAAAGTCACTATTTAACCATATTTGAGGATTTTAACTTCAAATCATAGAGCGAGGTTTCGTATTATTTAGATCCAAGAAAAGACATATGACAATGTTGTTTCCAATACAAATGATAAAAATCAATGTGTTTTCATTAGAATTAACTAAAATGTTTTTGATTTTCCGTTTATATTTCCGAGGGAAGATGTACACTTAAAATCGCTCTAATCCGGCTGAAACGTCGATATATGCAATAAAAACCGAACTTCTCCCCTTTTCTATATCTTACTCAGTATTTTAACGAGAAACAAATAGATGATTGAAAATGAAGTATTAAGGTTATTATCTAATCAATTATGTGTTTGCATCATTTTTATCGTATATTTATGAATATATGAATATATATTCATAATATATAATATATATATGAATACCCATAGACTGAAAATTCACAAAAAACGTTGAAAAACGGCAAAATATTGCCTAATTCGATGATATTTTGTTTAAATCACATAAAGGAAAAGGGGATGATAAACGTCAAAATATTGCTAAATTCGATGATTTTTCGTACGAAACAAAATGCAAGAAAACTTCCTTAAAATGCAATATTATGCGAAATTCTGAGATTTGAAGGCCAAATCACATATCGTGATACTACATGAAATAGAATCGAAATATTGGTAAAAATGAATATATTTACGTAGTATCAAACTACATGAAAAACGTGAAAAAAGTCACTATTTAACCATATTTGTGGATTTTAACTTCAAATCATAGAGCAAGGTTTCGTATTATTTAGATCCAAGAAAAGACATATGACAATGTTGTTTCCAATACAAATGATAAAAATCAATGTGTTTTCATTAGAATTAACTAAAATGTTCCTGATTTTCCGTTTATATTTCCGAGGGAAGATGTACACTTAAAATCGCTCTAATCCGGCTGAAACGTCGATATATGCAATAAAAACCGAACTTCTCCCCTTTTCTATATCTTACTCAGTATTTTAACGAGAAACAAATAGATGATTGAAAATGAAGTATTAAGGTTATTATCTAATCAATTATGTGTTTGCATCATTTTTATCGTATATTTATGAATATATGAATATATATTCATAATATATAATATATATATGAATACCCATAGACTGAAAATTCACAAAAAACGTTGAAAAACGGCAAAATATTGCCTAATTCGATGATATTTTGTTTAAATCACATAAAGGAAAAGGGGATGATAAACGTCAAAATATTGCTAAATTCGATGATTTTTCGTACGAAACAAAATGCAAGAAAACTTCCTTAAAATGCAATATTATGCGAAATTCTGAGATTTGAAGGCCAAATCACATATCGTGATACTACATGAAATAGAATCGAAATATTGGTATAAATGAATATATTTACGTAGTATCAAACTACATGAAAAACGTGAAAAAAGTCACTATTTAACCATATTTGTGGATTTTAACTTCAAATCATAGAGCAAGGTTTCGTATTATTTAGATCCAAGAAAAGACATATGACAATGTTGTTTCCAATACAAATGATAAAAATCAATGTGTTTTCATTAGAATTAACTAAAATGTTCCTGATTTTCCGTTTATATTACCGAGGGAAGATGTACACGTAAAACCGCTCTAATCCGGCTGAAACGTCGATATATGCAATAAAAACCGAACTTCTCCCCTTTTCAATATCTTACTCAGTATTTTAACGAGAAACAAATAGATGATTGAAAATGAAGTATTTAAGGTTATTATCTAATCAATTATAGGTTTGCATCATTTTTATCATATATATATGAATTAATACCCATAGACTGAAATTTCACAAAAACGTGGAAAACGGCAAAATATTGCCTAATTCGATGATATTTTGTTTAAATCACATAAAGGAAAAGGGGATGATAAACGTCAAAATATTGCTAAATTTGATGATTTTTCGTACTAAACAAACGGCAAGAAAACTTGCTCAAAATGCAATATTATGCGAAATTCTGAGATTTGAAGGCCAAATCACATATCGTGATACTACATGAAATAAAATCGAAATATTGGTAAAAATGAATATATTTACGTAGTATCAAACTACATGAAAAACGTGAAAAAGTCACTATTTAACCATATTTGTGGATTTTAACTTCAAATCATAGAGCAAGGTTTCGTATTATTTAGATCCAAGAAAAGACATATGACAATGTTGTTTCCAATACAAATGATAAAAATCAATGTGTTTTCATTAGAATTAACTAAAATGTTCCTGATTTTCCGTTTATATTACCGAGGGAAGATGTACACGTAAAACCGCTCTAATCCGGCTGAAACGTCGATATATGCAATAAAAACCGAACTTCTCCCCTTTTCAATATCTTACTCAGTATTTTAACGAGAAACAAATAGTTGATTGAAATGAAGTATTTAAGGTTATTATCTAATCAATTATGTGATTGCATCCTTTTTATCGTTTATATAATGAATTAATACCTATAGACTGAAAATTCACAAAAACGTGGAAAAACGGCAAAATATTGCGTAATTCGATGATATTTTGTTTAAATCAAATAAAGGAAAAGGGGATGATAAACGTCAAAATATTGCTAAATTCGATGATTTTTCGTACGAAACAAAATGCAAGAAAACTTGCTTATAATGCAATATTATGCGGAATTCGGAGATTTGAAGGCCAAATCACATATCGTGATACTACATGAAATAGAATAGAAATATTGGTAAAAATGAATATATTTACGTAGTATCAAACTACATGAAAAACGTGAAAAAAGTCACTATTTAACCATATTTGTGGATTTTAACTTCAAATCATAGAGCAAGGTTTCGTATTATTTAGATCCAAGAAAAGACATATGACAATGTTGTTTCCAATACAAATGATAAAAATCAATGTGTTTTCATTAGTATTAACTAAAATGTTCCTGATTTTCCGTTTATATTACCGATGGAAGATGTACACGAAAATCGCTCTATTCAGGCTGAAACGTCGATATATGCAATAAAAACAGAACTTCTCCCCTTTTCAATATCTTACTCAGTATTTTAACGAGCAACAAAATAGTTGATTGAAATAAAGTATTTAAGGTTATTATCTAATCAATTATGTGATTGCATCCTTTTTATCGTTTATATAATGAATTAATACCTATAGACTGAAAATTCACAAAAACGTGGAAAAACGGCAAAATATTGCGTAATTCGATGATATTTATTTTAAATCAAATAAAGGAAAAGGGGATGATAAACGTCAAAATATTGCTAAATTCGATGATTTTTCGTACGAAACAAAATGCAAGAAAACTTGCTTAAAATGCAATATTATGCGAAATTCTGAGATTTGAAGGCCAAATCACATATCGTGATACTACATGAAATAGAATCGAAATATTGGTAAAAATGAATATATTTACGTAGTATCAAACTACGTGAAAAACGTCAAAAAAGTCACTATTTAACCATATTTGAGGATTTTAACTTCAAATCATAGAGCAAGGTTTCGTATTATTTAGATCCAAGAAAAGACATATGACAATGTTGTTTCCAATACAATGTGTTTTCATTAGAATTAACTAAAATGTTCCTGATTTTCCGTTTATATTACCGAGGGAAGATGTACACGTAAAACCGCTCTAATCCGGCTGAAACGTCGATATATGCAATAAAAACCGAACTTCTCCCCTTTTCAATATCTTACTCAGTATTTTAACGAGAAACAAATAGTTGATTGAAATGAAGTATTTAAGGTTATTATCTAATCAATTATGTGATTGCATCCTTTTTATCGTTTATATAATGAATTAATACCTATAGACTGAAAATTCACAAAAACGTGGAAAAACGGCAAAATATTGCGTAATTCGATGATATTTTGTTTAAATCAAATAAAGGAAAAGGGGATGATAAACGTCAAAATATTGCTAAATTCGATGATTTTTCGTACGAAACAAAATGCAAGAAAACTTGCTTATAATGCAATATTATGCGGAATTCGGAGATTTGAAGGCCAAATCACATATCGTGATACTACATGAAATAGAATAGAAATATTGGTAAAAATGAATATATTTACGTAGTATCAAACTACATGAAAAACGTGAAAAAAGTCACTATTTAACCATATTTGTGGATTTTAACTTCAAATCATAGAGCAAGTTTTCGTATTATTTAGATCCAAGAAAAGACATATGACAATGTTGTTTCCAATACAAATGATAAAAATCAATGTGTTTTCATTAGTATTAACTAAAATGTTCCTGATTTTCCGTTTATATTACCGATGGAAGATGTACACGAAAATCGCTCTATTCCGGCTGAAACGTCGATATATGCAATAAAAACAGAACTTCTCCCCTTTTCAATATCTTACTCAGTATTTTAACGAGCAACAAATAGTTGATTGAAATGAAGTATCTAATCAATTATGTGATTGCATCCTTTTTATCGTTTATATAATGAATTAATACCTATAGACTGAAAATTCACAAAAACGTGGAAAAACGGCAAAATATTGCGTAATTCGATGATATTTATTTTAAATCAAATAAAGGAAAAGGGGATGATAAACGTCAAAATATTGCTAAATTCGATGATTTTTCGTACGAAACAAAATGCAAGAAAACTTGCTTAAAATGCAATATTATGCGAAATTCTGAGATTTGAAGGCCAAATCACATATCGTGATACTACATGAAATAGAATCGAAATATTGGTAAAAATGAATATATTTACGTAGTATCAAACTACGTGAAAAACGTCAAAAAAGTCACTATTTAACCATATTTGAGGATTTTAACTTCAAATCATAGAGCAAGGTTTCGTATTATTTAGATCCAAGAAAAGACATATGACAATGTTGTTTCCAATACAATGTGTTTTCATTAGAATTAACTAAAATGTTCCTGATTTTCCGTTTATATTACCGAGGGAAGATGTACACGTAAAACCGCTCTAATCCGGCAGAAACGTCGATATATGCAATAAAAACCGAACTTCTCCCCTTTTCAATATCTTACTCAGTATTTTAACGAGAAACAAATAGATGATTGAAAATGAAGTATTTAAGGTTATTATCTAATCAATTATGTGTTTGCATAATTTTTATCGTATATATATGAATTAATACCCATAGACTGAAAATTCACAAAAAAGTGGAAAAACGGCAAAATATTGCCTAATTCGATGATATTTTGTTTAAATCACATAAAGGAAAAGGGGATGATAAACGTCAAAATATTGCTAAATTCGATGATTTTTCGTACTAAACAAACGGCAAGAAAACTTGCTCAAAATGCAATATTATGCGAAATTCTGAGATTTGAAGGCCAAATCACATATCGTGATACTACATGAAATAAAATCGAAATATTGGTAAAAATGAATATATTTACGTAGTATCAAACTACATGAAAAACGTGAAAAAAGTCACTATTTAACCATATTTGAGGATTTTAACTTCAAATCATAGAGCGAGGTTTCGTATTATTTAGATCCAAGAAAAGACATATGACAATGTTGTTTCCAATACAAATGATAAAAATCAATGTGTTTTCATTAGAGTTAACTAAAATGTTCCTGATTTTCCGTTTATATTACCGAGGGAAGATGTACACGTAAAACCGCTCTAATCCGGCTGAAACGTCGATATATGCAATAAAAACCGAACTTCTCCTCTTTTCAATATCTTACTCAGTATTTTAACGAGAAACAAATAGATGATTGAAAATGAAGTATTTAAGGTTATTATCTAATCAATTATAGGTTTGCATCATTTTTATCATATATATATGAATTAATACCCATAGACTGAAATTTCACAAAAACGTGGAAAACGGCAAAATATTGCCTAATTCGATGATATTTTGTTTAAGTCACATAAAGGAAAAGGGGATGATAAACGTCAAAATATTGCTAAATTCGATGATTTTTCGTACGAAACAAAATGCAAGAAAACTTGCTTAAAATGCAATATTATGCGAAATTCTGAGATTTGAAGGCCAAATCATATATCATGATACTACATGAAATAGAATCGAAATATTGGTAAAAATGAATATATTTACGTAGTATCAAACTACATGAAAAACGTGAAAAAGTCACTATTTAACCATATTTGAGGATTTTAACTTCAAATCATAGAGCGAGGTTTCGTATTATTTAGATCCAAGAAAAGACATATGACAATGTTGTTTCCAATACAAATGATAAAAATCAATGTGTTTTCATTAGAATTAACTAAAATGTTTTTGATTTTCCGTTTATATTTCCGAGGGAAGATGTACACTTAAAATCGCTCTAATCCGGCTGAAACGTCGATATATGCAATAAAAACCGAACTTCTCCCCTTTTCTATATCTTACTCAGTATTTTAACGAGAAACAAATAGATGATTGAAAATGAAGTATTAAGGTTATTATCTAATCAATTATGTGTTTGCATCATTTTTATCGTATATTTATGAATATATGAATATATATTCATAATATATAATATATATATGAATACCCATAGACTGAAAATTCACAAAAAACGTTGAAAAACGGCAAAATATTGCCTAATTCGATGATATTTTGTTTAAATCACATAAAGGAAAAGGGGATGATAAACGTCAAAATATTGCTAAATTCGATGATTTTTCGTACGAAACAAAATGCAAGAAAACTTCCTTAAAATGCAATATTATGCGAAATTCTGAGATTTGAAGGCCAAATCACATATCGTGATACTACATGAAATAGAATCGAAATATTGGTAAAAATGAATATATTTACGTAGTATCAAACTACATGAAAAACGTGAAAAAAGTCACTATTTAACCATATTTGTGGATTTTAACTTCAAATCATAGAGCAAGGTTTCGTATTATTTAGATCCAAGAAAAGACATATGACAATGTTGTTTCCAATACAAATGATAAAAATCAATGTGTTTTCATTAGAATTAACTAAAATGTTCCTGATTTTCCGTTTATATTTCCGAGGGAAGATGTACACTTAAAATCGCTCTAATCCGGCTGAAACGTCGATATATGCAATAAAAACCGAACTTCTCCCCTTTTCTATATCTTACTCAGTATTTTAACGAGAAACAAATAGATGATTGAAAATGAAGTATTAAGGTTATTATCTAATCAATTATGTGTTTGCATCATTTTTATCGTATATTTATGAATATATGAATATATATTCATAATATATAATATATATATGAATACCCATAGACTGAAAATTCACAAAAAACGTTGAAAAACGGCAAAATATTGCCTAATTCGATGATATTTTGTTTAAATCACATAAAGGAAAAGGGGATGATAAACGTCAAAATATTGCTAAATTCGATGATTTTTCGTACGAAACAAAATGCAAGAAAACTTCCTTAAAATGCAATATTATGCGAAATTCTGAGATTTGAAGGCCAAATCACATATCGTGATACTACATGAAATAGAATCGAAATATTGGTAAAAATGAATATATTTACGTAGTATCAAACTACATGAAAAACGTGAAAAAAGTCACTATTTAACCATATTTGTGGATTTTAACTTCAAATCATAGAGCAAGGTTTCGTATTATTTAGATCCAAGAAAAGACATATGACAATGTTGTTTCCAATACAAATGATAAAAATCAATGTGTTTTCATTAGAATTAACTAAAATGTTCCTGATTTTCCGTTTATATTACCGAGGGAAGATGTACACGTAAAACCGCTCTAATCCGGCTGAAACGTCGATATATGCAATAAAAACCGAACTTCTCCCCTTTTCAATATCTTACTCAGTATTTTAACGAGAAACAAATAGATGATTGAAAATGAAGTATTTAAGGTTATTATCTAATCAATTATAGGTTTGCATCATTTTTATCATATATATATGAATTAATACCCATAGACTGAAATTTCACAAAAACGTGGAAAACGGCAAAATATTGCCTAATTCGATGATATTTTGTTTAAATCACATAAAGGAAAAGGGGATGATAAACGTCAAAATATTGCTAAATTCGATGATTTTTCGTACTAAACAAACGGCAAGAAAACTTGCTCAAAATGCAATATTATGCGAAATTCTGAGATTTGAAGGCCAAATCACATATCGTGATACTACATGAAATAAAATCGAAATATTGGTAAAAATGAATATATTTACGTAGTATCAAACTACATGAAAAACGTGAAAAAGTCACTATTTAACCATATTTGAGGATTTTAACTTCAAATCATAGAGCGAGGTTTCGTATTATTTAGATCCAAGAAAAGACATATGACAATGTTGTTTCCAATACAAATGATAAAAATCAATGTGTTTTCATTAGAGTTAACTAAAATGTTCCTGATTTTCCGTTTATATTACCGAGGGAAGATGTACACGTAAAACCGCTCTAATCCGGCTGAAACGTCGATATATGCAATAAAAACCGAACTTCTCCTCTTTTCAATATCTTACTCAGTATTTTAACGAGAAACAAATAGATGATTGAAAATGAAGTATTTAAGGTTATTATCTAATCAATTATAGGTTTGCATCATTTTTATCATATATATATGAATTAATACCCATAGACTGAAATTTCACAAAAACGTGGAAAACGGCAAAATATTGCCTAATTCGATGATATTTTGTTTAAGTCACATAAAGGAAAAGGGGATGATAAACGTCAAAATATTGCTAAATTCGATGATTTTTCGTACGAAACAAAATGCAAGAAAACTTGCTTAAAATGCAATATTATGCGAAATTCTGAGATTTGAAGGCCAAATCATATATCATGATACTACATGAAATAGAATCGAAATATTGGTAAAAATGAATATATTTACGTAGTATCAAACTACATGAAAAACGTGAAAAAGTCACTATTTAACCATATTTGAGGATTTTAACTTCAAATCATAGAGCGAGGTTTCGTATTATTTAGATCCAAGAAAAGACATATGACAATGTTGTTTCCAATACAAATGATAAAAATCAATGTGTTTTCATTAGAATTAACTAAAATGTTTTTGATTTTCCGTTTATATTTCCGAGGGAAGATGTACACTTAAAATCGCTCTAATCCGGCTGAAACGTCGATATATGCAATAAAAACCGAACTTCTCCCCTTTTCTATATCTTACTCAGTATTTTAACGAGAAACAAATAGATGATTGAAAATGAAGTATTAAGGTTATTATCTAATCAATTATGTGTTTGCATCATTTTTATCGTATATTTATGAATATATGAATATATATTCATAATATATAATATATATATGAATACCCATAGACTGAAAATTCACAAAAAACGTTGAAAAACGGCAAAATATTGCCTAATTCGATGATATTTTGTTTAAATCACATAATGGAAAAGGGGATGATAAACGTCAAAATATTGCTAAATTCGATGATTTTTCGTACGAAACAAAATGCAAGAAAACTTCCTTAAAATGCAATATTATGCGAAATTCTGAGATTTGAAGGCCAAATCACATATCGTGATACTACATGAAATAGAATCGAAATATTGGTAAAAATGAATATATTTACGTAGTATCAAACTACATGAAAAACGTGAAAAAAGTCACTATTTAACCATATTTGTGGATTTTAACTTCAAATCATAGAGCAAGGTTTCGTATTATTTAGATCCAAGAAAAGACATATGACAATGTTGTTTCCAATACAAATGATAAAAATCAATGTGTTTTCATTAGAATTAACTAAAATGTTCCTGATTTTCCGTTTATATTACCGAGGGAAGATGTACACGTAAAACCGCTCTAATCCGGCTGAAACGTCGATATATGCAATAAAAACCGAACTTCTCCCCTTTTCAATATCTTACTCAGTATTTTAACGAGAAACAAATAGTTGATTGAAATGAAGTATTTAAGGTTATTATCTAATCAATTATGTGATTGCATCCTTTTTATCGTTTATATAATGAATTAATACCTATAGACTGAAATTTCACAAAAACGTGGAAAAACGGCAAAATATTGCGTAATTCGATGATATTTTGTTTAAATCAAATAAAGGAAAAGGGGATGATAAACGTCAAAATATTGCTAAATTCGATGATTTTTCGTACGAAACAAAATGCAAGAAAACTTGCTTATAATGCAATATTATGCGGAATTCGGAGATTTGAAGGCCAAATCACATATCGTGATACTACATGAAATAGAATAGAAATATTGGTAAAAATGAATATATTTACGTAGTATCAAACTACATGAAAAACGTGAAAAAAGTCACTATTTAACCATATTTGTGGATTTTAACTTCAAATCATAGAGCAAGGTTTCGTATTATTTAGATCCAAGAAAAGACATATGACAATGTTGTTTCCAATACAAATGATAAAAATCAATGTGTTTTCATTAGTATTAACTAAAATGTTCCTGATTTTCCGTTTATATTACCGATGGAAGATGTACACGAAAATCGCTCTATTCCGGCTGAAACGTCGATATATGCAATAAAAACAGAACTTCTCCCCTTTTCAATATCTTACTCAGTATTTTAACGAGCAACAAAATAGTTGATTGAAATGAAGTATTTAAGGTTATTATCTAATCAATTATGTGATTGCATCCTTTTTATCGTTTATATAATGAATTAATACCTATAGACTGAAAATTCACAAAAACGTGGAAAAACGGCAAAATATTGCGTAATTCGATGATATTTATTTTAAATCAAATAAAGGAAAAGGGGATGATAAACGTCAAAATATTGCTAAATTCGATGATTTTTCGTACGAAACAAAATGCAAGAAAACTTGCTTAAAATGCAATATTATGCGAAATTCTGAGATTTGAAGGCCAAATCACATATCGTGATACTACATGAAATAGAATCGAAATATTGGTAAAAATGAATATATTTACGTAGTATCAAACTACGTGAAAAACGTCAAAAAAGTCACTATTTAACCATATTTGAGGATTTTAACTTCAAATCATTGAGCAAGGTTTCGTATTATTTAGATCCAAGAAAAGACATATGACAATGTTGTTTCCAATACAATGTGTTTTCATTAGAATTAACTAAAATGTTCCTGATTTTCCGTTTATATTACCGAGGGAAGATGTACACGTAAAACCGCTCTAATCCGGCTGAAACGTCGATATATGCAATAAAAACCGAACTTCTCCCCTTTTCAATATCTTACTCAGTATTTTAACGAGAAACAAATAGATGATTGAAAATGAAGTATTAAGGTTATTATCTAATCAATTATGTGTTTGCATCATTTTTATCGTATATTTATGAATATATGAATATATATTCATAATATATAATATATATATGAATACCCATAGACTGAAAATTCACAAAAAACGTTGAAAAACGGCAAAATATTGCCTAATTCGATGATATTTTGTTTAAATCACATAAAGGAAAAGGGGATGATAAACGTCAAAATATTGCTAAATTCGATGATTTTTCGTACGAAACAAAATGCAAGAAAACTTCCTTAAAATGCAATATTATGCGAAATTCTGAGATTTGAAGGCCAAATCACATATCGTGATACTACATGAAATAGAATCGAAATATTGGTAAAAATGAATATATTTACGTAGTATCAAACTACATGAAAAACGTGAAAAAAGTCACTATATAACCATATTTGTGGATTTTAACTTCAAATCATAGAGCAAGGTTTCGTATTATTAAGATCCAAGAAAAGACATATGACAATGTTGTTTCCAATACAAATGATAAAAATCAATGTGTTTTCATTAGAATTAACTAAAATGTTCCTGATTTTCCGTTTATATTTCCGAGGGAAGATGTACACTTAAAATCGCTCTAATCCGGCTGAAACGTCGATATATGCAATAAAAACCGAACTTCTCCCCTTTTCTATATCTTACTCAGTATTTTAACGAGAAACAAATAGATGATTGAAAATGAAGTATTAAGGTTATTATCTAATCAATTATGTGTTTGCATCATTTTTATCGTATATTTATGAATATATGAATATATATTCATAATATATAATATATATATGAATACCCATAGACTGAAAATTCACAAAAAACGTTGAAAAACGGCAAAATATTGCCTAATTCGATGATATTTTGTTTAAATCACATAAAGGAAAAGGGGATGATAAACGTCAAAATATTGCTAAATTCGATGATTTTTCGTACGAAACAAAATGCAAGAAAACTTCCTTAAAATGCAATATTATGCGAAATTCTGAGATTTGAAGGCCAAATCACATATCGTGATACTACATGAAATAAAATCGAAATATTGGTAAAAATGAATATATTTACGTAGTATCAAACTACATGAAAAACGTGAAAAAAGTCACTATTTAACCATATTTGAGGATTTTAACTTCAAATCATAGAGCGAGGTTTCGTATTATTTAGATCCAAGAAAAGACATATGACAATGTTGTTACCAATACAAATGATAAAAATCAATGTGTTTTCATTAGAGTTAACTAAAATGTTCCTGATTTTCCGTTTATATTACCGAGGGAAGATGTACACGTAAAACCGCTCTAATCCGGCTGAAACGTCGATATATGCAATAAAAACCGAACTTCTCCTCTTTTCAATATCTTACTCAGTATTTTAACGAGAAACAAATAGATGATTGAAAATGAAGTATTTAAGGTTATTATCTAATCAATTATAGGTTTGCATCATTTTTATCATATATATATGAATTAATACCCATAGACTGAAATTTCACAAAAACGTGGAAAACGGCAAAATATTGCCTAATTCGATGATATTTTGTTTAAGTCACATAAAGGAAAAGGGGATGATAAACGTCAAAATATTGCTAAATTCGATGATTTTTCGTACGAAACAAAATGCAAGAAAACTTGCTTAAAATGCAATATTATGCGAAATTCTGAGATTTGAAGGCCAAATCATATATCATGATACTACATGAAATAGAATCGAAATATTGGTAAAAATGAATATATTTACGTAGTATCAAACTACATGAAAAACGTGAAAAAGTCACTATTTAACCATATTTGAGGATTTTAACTTCAAATCATAGAGCGAGGTTTCGTATTATTTAGATCCAAGAAAAGACATATGACAATGTTGTTTCCAATACAAATGATAAAAATCAATGTGTTTTCATTAGAATTAACTAAAATGTTTTTGATTTTCCGTTTATATTTCCGAGGGAAGATGTACACTTAAAATCGCTCTAATCCGGCTGAAACGTCGATATATGCAATAAAAACCGAACTTCTCCCCTTTTCTATATCTTACTCAGTATTTTAACGAGAAACAAATAGATGATTGAAAATGAAGTATTAAGGTTATTATCTAATCAATTATGTGTTTGCATCATTTTTATCGTATATTTATGAATATATGAATATATATTCATAATATATAATATATATATGAATACCCATAGACTGAAAATTCACAAAAAACGTTGAAAAACGGCAAAATATTGCCTAATTCGATGATATTTTGTTTAAATCACATAAAGGAAAAGGGGATGATAAACGTCAAAATATTGCTAAATTCGATGATTTTTCGTACGAAACAAAATGCAAGAAAACTTCCTTAAAATGCAATATTATGCGAAATTCTGAGATTTGAAGGCCAAATCACATATCGTGATACTACATGAAATAGAATCGAAATATTGGTAAAAATGAATATATTTACGTAGTATCAAACTACATGAAAAACGTGAAAAAAGTCACTATTTAACCATATTTGTGGATTTTAACTTCAAATCATAGAGCAAGGTTTCGTATTATTTAGATCCAAGAAAAGACATATGACAATGTTGTTTCCAATACAAACGATAAAAATCAATGTGTTTTCATTAGAATTAACTAAAATGTTCCTGATTTTCCGTTTATATTTCCGAGGGAAGATGTACACTTAAAATCGCTCTAATCCGGCTGAAACGTCGATATATGCAATAAAAACCGAACTTCTCCCCTTTTCTATATCTTACTCAGTATTTTAACGAGAAACAAATAGATGATTGAAAATGAAGTATTAAGGTTATTATCTAATCAATTATGTGTTTGCATCATTTTTATCGTATATTTATGAATATATGAATATATATTCATAATATATAATATATATATGAATACCCATAGACTGAAAATTCACAAAAAACGTTGAAAAACGGCAAAATATTGCCTAATTCGATGATATTTTGTTTAAATCACATAAAGGAAAAGGGGATGATAAACGTCAAAATATTGCTAAATTCGATGATTTTTCGTACGAAACAAAATGCAAGAAAACTTCCTTAAAATGCAATATTATGCGAAATTCTGAGATTTGAAGGCCAAATCACATATCGTGATACTACATGAAATAGAATCGAAATATTGGTAAAAATGAATATATTTACGTAGTATCAAACTACATGAAAAACGTGAAAAAAGTCACTATTTAACCATATTTGTGGATTTTAACTTCAAATCATAGAGCAAGGTTTCGTATTATTTAGATCCAAGAAAAGACATATGACAATGTTGTTTCCAATACAAATGATAAAAATCAATGTGTTTTCATTAGAATTAACTAAAATGTTCCTGATTTTCCGTTTATATTACCGAGGGAAGATGTACACGTAAAACCGCTCTAATCCGGCTGAAACGTCGATATATGCAATAAAAACCCAACTTCTCCCCTTTTCAATATCTTACTCAGTATTTTAACGAGAAACAAATAGATGATTGAAAATGAAGTATTTAAGGTTATTATCTAATCAATTATAGGTTTGCATCATTTTTATCATATATATATGAATTAATACCCATAGACTGAAATTTCACAAAAACGTGGAAAACGGCAAAATATTGCCTAATTCGATGATATTTTGTTTAAGTCACATAAAGGAAAAGGGGATGATAAACGTCAAAATATTGCTAAATTCGATGATTTTTCGTACGAAACAAAATGCAAGAAAACTTCCTTAAAATGCAATATTATGCGAAATTCTGAGATTTGAAGGCCAAATCATATATCATGATACTACATGAAATAGAATCGAAATATTGGTAAAAATGAATATATTTACGTAGTATCAAACTACATGAAAAACGTGAAAAAGTCACTATTTAACCATATTTGAGGATTTTAACTTCAAATCATAGAGCGAGGTTTCGTATTATTTAGATCCAAGAAAAGACATATGACAATGTTGTTTCCAATACAAATGATAAAAATCAATGTGTTTTCATTAGAATTAACTAAAATGTTTTTGATTTTCCGTTTATATTTCCGAGGGAAGATGTACACTTAAAATCGCTCTAATCCGGCTGAAACGTCGATATATGCAATAAAAACCGAACTTCTCCCCTTTTCTATATCTTACTCAGTATTTTAACGAGAAACAAATAGATGATTGAAAATGAAGTATTAAGGTTATTATCTAATCAATTATGTGTTTGCATCATTTTTATCGTATATTTATGAATATATGAATATATATTCATAATATATAATATATATATGAATACCCATAGACTGAAAATTCACAAAAAACGTTGAAAAACGGCAAAATATTGCCTAATTCGATGATATTTTGTTTAAATCACATAATGGAAAAGGGGATGATAAACGTCAAAATATTGCTAAATTCGATGATTTTTCGTACGAAACAAAATGCAAGAAAACTTCCTTAAAATGCAATATTATGCGAAATTCTGAGATTTGAAGGCCAAATCACATATCGTGATACTACATGAAATAGAATCGAAATATTGGTAAAAATGAATATATTTACGTAGTATCAAACTACATGAAAAACGTGAAAAAAGTCACTATTTAACCATATTTGTGGATTTTAACTTCAAATCATAGAGCAAGGTTTCGTATTATTTAGATCCAAGAAAAGACATATGACAATGTTGTTTCCAATACAAATGATAAAAATCAATGTGTTTTCATTAGTATTAACTAAAATGTTCCTGATTTTCCGTTTATATTACCGAGGGAAGATGTACACGAAAATCGCTCTATTCCGGCTGAAACGTCGATATATGCAATAAAAACAGAACTTCTCCCCTTTTCAATATCTTACTCAGTATTTTAACGAGCAACAAAATAGTTGATTGAAATGAAGTATTTAAGGTTATTATCTAATCAATTATGTGATTGCATCCTTTTTATCGTTTATATAATGAATTAATACCTATAGACTGAAAATTCACAAAAACGTGGAAAAACGGCAAAATATTGCGTAATTCGATGATATTTATTTTAAATCAAATAAAGGAAAAGGGGATGATAAACGTCAAAATATTGCTAAATTCGATGATTTTTCGTACGAAACAAAATGCAAGAAAACTTGCTTAAAATGCAATATTATGCGGAATTCGGAGATTTGAAGGCCAAATCACATATCGTGATACTACATGAAATAGAATCGAAATATTGGTAAAAATGAATATATTTACGTAGTATCAAACTACGTGAAAAACGTCAAAAAAGTCACTATTTAACCATATTTGAGGATTTTAACTTCAAATCATAGAGCAAGGTTTCGTATTATTTAGATCCAAGAAAAGACATATGACAATGTTGTTTCCAATACAATGTGTTTTCATTAGAATTAACTAAAATGTTCCTGATTTTCCGTTTATATTACCGAGGGAAGATGTACACGTAAAATTGCTCTAATCCGGCAGAAACGTCGATATATGCAATAAAAACTGAACTCCTCCCCTTTTCAATATCTTACTCAGTATTTTAACGAGAAACAAATAGATGATTGAAAATGAAGTACTTAAGGTTATTATCTAATCAATTATGTGTTTGCATAATTTTTATCGTATATATATGAATTAATACCCATAGACTGAAAATTCACAAAAAAGTGGAAAAACGGCAAAATATTGCCTAATTCGATGATATTTTGTTTAAATCACATAAAGGAAAAGGGGATGATAAACGTCAAAATATTGCTAAATTCGATGATTTTTCGTACTAAACAAACGGCAAGAAAACTTGCTCAAAATGCAATATTATGCGAAATTCTGAGATTTGAAGGCCAAATCACATATCGTGATACTACATGAAATAAAATCGAAATATTGGTAAAAATGAATATATTTACGTAGTATCAAACTACATGAAAAACGTGAAAAAAGTCACTATTTAACCATATTTGAGGATTTTAACTTCAAATCATAGAGCGAGGTTTCGTATTATTTAGATCCAAGAAAAGACATATGACAATGTTGTTTCCAATACAAATGATAAAAATCAATGTGTTTTCATTAGAGTTAACTAAAATGTTTTTGATTTTCCGTTTATATTTCCGAGGGAAGATTACACTTAAAATCGCTCTAATCCGGCTGAAACGTCGATATATGCAATAAAAACCGAACTTCTCCCCTTTTCTATATCTTACTCAGTATTTTAACGAGAAACAAATAGATGATTGAAAATGAAGTATTAAGGTTATTATCTAATCAATTATGTGTTTGCATCATTTTTATCGTATATTTATGAATATATGAATATATATTCATAATATATAATATATATATGAATACCCATAGACTGAAAATTCACAAAAAACGTTGAAAAACGGCAAAATATTGCCTAATTCGATGATATTTTGTTTAAATCACATAAAGGAAAAGGGGATGATAAACGTCAAAATATTGCTAAATTCGATGATTTTTCGTACGAAACAAATTGCAAGAAAACTTCCTTAAAATGCAATATTGTGCGAAATTCTGAGATTTGAAGGCCAAATCACATATCGTGATACTACATGAAATAGAATCGAAATATTGGTAAAAATGAATATATTTACGTAGTATCACACTACATGAAAAACGTGAAAAAAGTCACTATTTAACCATATTTGTGGATTTTAACTTCAAATCATAGAGCAAGGTTTCGTATTATTTAGATCCAAGAAAAGACATATGACAATGTTGTTTCCAATACAAATGATAAAAATCAATGTGTTTTCATTAGTATTAACTAAAATGTTCCTGATTTTCCGTTTATATTACCGATGGAAGATGTACACGAAAATCGCTCTATTCCGGCTGAAACGTCGATATATGCAATAAAAACAGAGCTTCTCCCCTTTTCAATATCTTACTCAGTATTTTAACGAGAAACAAGTAGTTGATTGAAAATGAAGTATTTAAGGTTATTATCTAATTATTAATGTGTTTGCATCATTTCTATCGTATATATAATGAATTAATACCTATAGACTGAAAATTCACAAAAACGTGGAAAAACGGCAAAATATTGCGTAATTCGATGATATTTTGTTCAAATCAAATAAAGAAAAAGGGGATGATAAACGTCAAAATATTGCTAAATTCGATGATTTTTCGTACGAAACAAAATGCAAGAAAACTTGCTCAAAATGCAATATTATGCGAAATTCTGAGATTTGAAGGCCAAATCACATATCGTGATACTACATGAAATAAAATCGAAATATTGGTAAAAATGAATATATTTACGTAGTATCAAACTACATGAAAAACGTGAAAAAAGTCACTATTTAACCATATTTGAGGATTTTAACTTCAAATCATAGAGCGAGGTTTCGTATTATTTAGATCCAAGAAAAGACATATGACAATGTTGTTTCCAATACAAATGATAAAAATCAATGTGTTTTCATTAGAATTAACTAAAATGTTCCTGATTTTCCGTTTATATTACCGAGGGAAGATGTACACGTAAAACCGCTCTAATCCGGCTGAAACGTCGATATATGCAATAAAAACCGAACTTCTCCCCTTTTCAATATCTTACTCAGTATTTTAACGAGAAACAAATAGATGATTGAAAATGAAGTATTTAAGGTTATTATCTAATCAATTATAGGTTTGCATCATTTTTATCATATATATATGAATTAATACCCATAGTCTGAAATTTCACAAAAACGTGGAAAACGGCAAAATATTGCCTAATTCGATGATATTTTGTTTAAATCACATAAAGGAAAAGGGGATGATAAACGTCAAAATATTGCTAAATTCGATGATTTTTCGTACGAATCAAAATGCAAGAAAACTTCCTTAAAATGCAATATTATGCGAAATTCTGAGATTTGAAGGCCAAATCACATATCGTGATACTACATGAAATAGAATCGAAATATTGGTAAAAATGAATATATTTACGTAGTATCACACTACATGAAAAACGTGAAAAAAGTCACTATTTAACCATATTTGTGGATTTTAACTTCAAATCATAGAGCAAGGTTTCGTATTATTTAGATCCAAGAAAAGACATATGACAATGTTGTTTCCAATACAAATGATAAAAATCAATGTGTTTTCATTAGTATTAACTAAAATGTTCCTGATTTTCCGTTTATATTACCGATGGAAGATGTACACGAAAATCGCTCTATTCCGGCTGAAACGTCGATATATGCAATAAAAACAGAGCTTCTCCCCTTTTCAATATCTTACTCAGTATTTTAACGAGAAACAAGTAGTTGATTGAAAATGAAGTATTTAAGGTTATTATCTAATTAATAATGTGTTTGCATCATTTCTATCGTATATATAATGAATTAATACCTATAGACTGAAAATTCACAAAAACGTGGAAAAACGGCAAAATATTGCGTAATTCGATGATATTTTGTTCAAATCAAATAAAGAAAAAGGGGATGATAAACGTCAAAATATTGCTAAATTCGATGATTTTTCGTACGAAACAAAATGCAAGAAAACTTGCTCAAAATGCAATATTATGCGAAATTCTGAGATTTGAAGGCCAAATCACATATCGTGATACTACATGAAATAAAATCGAAATATTGGTAAAAATGAATATATTTACGTAGTATCAAACTACATGAAAAACGTGAAAAAAGTCACTATTTAACCATATTTGAGGATTTTAACTTCAAATCATAGAGCGAGGTTTCGTATTATTTAGATCCAAGAAAAGACATATGACAATGTTGTTTCCAATACAAATGATAAAAATCAATGTGTTTTCATTAGAATTAACTAAAATGTTCCTGATTTTCCGTTTATATTACCGAGGGAAGATGTACACGTAAAACCGCTCTAATCCGGCTGAAACGTCGATATATGCAATAAAAACCGAACTTCTCCCCTTTTCAATATCTTACTCAGTATTTTAACGAGAAACAAATAGATGATTGAAAATGAAGTATTTAAGGTTATTATCTAATCAATTATAGGTTTGCATCATTTTTATCATATATATATGAATTAATACCCATAGTCTGAAATTTCACAAAAACGTGGAAAACGGCAAAATATTGCCTAATTCGATGATATTTTGTTTAAATCACATAAAGGAAAAGGGGATGATAAACGTCAAAATATTGCTAAATTCGATGATTTTTCGTACGAATCAAAATGCAAGAAAACTTCCTTAAAATGCAATATTATGCGAAATTCTGAGATTTGAAGGCCAAATCACATATCGTGATACTACATGAAATAGAATCGAAATATTGGTAAAAATGAATATATTTACGTAGTATCAAACTACATGAAAAACGTGAAAAAAGTCACTATTTAACCATATTTGTGGATTTTAACTTCAAATCATAGAGCGAGGTTTCGTATTATTTAGATCCAAGAAAAGACATATGACAATGTTGTTTCCAATACAAATGATAAAAATCAATGTGTTTTCATTAGTATTAACTAAAATGTTCCTGATTTTCCGTTTATATTACCGATGGAAGATGTACACGAAAATCGCTCTATTCCGGCTGAAACGTCGATATATGCAATAAAAACAGAACTTCTCCCCTTTTCAATATCTTACTCAGTATTTTAACGAGAAACAAATAGTTGATTGAAATGAAGTATTTAAGGTTATTATCTAATCAATTATGTGATTGCATCCTTTTTATCGTTTATATAATGAATTAATACCTATAGACTGAAAATTCACAAAAACGTGGAAAAACGGCAAAATATTGCGTAATTCGATGATATTTTGTTTAAATCAAATAAAGGAAAAGGGGATGATAAACGTCAAAATATTGCTAAATTCGATGATTTTTCGTACGAAACAAAATGCAAGAAAACTTGCTTAAAATGCAATATTATGCGAAATTCTGAGATTTGAAGGCTAAATCACATATCGTGATATTACATGAAATATAATCGAAATATTGGTAAAAATGAATATATTTACGTAGTATCAAACTACATGAAAAACGTGAAAAAAGTCACTATTAACCATATTTGAGGATTTTACTTTAAATCATAGAGCGAGGTTTCGTATTATTTAGATCCAAGAAAAGACATATGACAATGTTGTTTCCAATACAAATGATAAAAATCATTGTGTTTTCATTAGAATTAACTAAAATGTTCTTGATTTTCCGTTTATATTACCGAGGGAAGATGTACACGTAAAACCGCTCTAATCCGGCTGAAACGTCGATATATGCAATAAAAACCGAACTTCTCCCCTTTTCAATATCTTACTCAGTATTTTAACGAGAAACAAATAGATGATTGAAAATGAAGTATTTAAGGTTATTATCTAATCAATTATGTGTTTGTATCACTTTTATCGTATATGTATGAATTAATACCCATAGACTGTAAATTCACAAAAACGTGGAAAACGGCAAAATATTGCCTAATTCGATGATATTTTGTTTAAGTCACATAAAGGAAAATGGGATGATAAACGTCAAAATATTGCTAAATTCGATGATTTTTCGTACGAAACAAAATGCAAGAAAATTTGCTTAAAATGCAATATTATGCGAAATTCTGAGATTTGAAGGCCAAATCACATATCGTGATACTACATGAAATAGAATCGAAATATTGGTAAAAATGAATATATTTACGTAGTATCAAACTACATGAAAAACGTGAAAAAAGTCACTATTTAACCATATTTGAGGATTTTACTTTAAATCATAGAGCGAGGTTTCGTATTATTTAGATCCAAGAAAAGACATATGACAATGTTGTTTCCAATACAAATGATAAAAATCATTGTGTTTTCATTAGAATTAACTAAAATGTTCTTGATTTTCCGTTTATATTACCGAGGGAAGATGTACACGTAAAACCGCTCTAATCCGGCTGAAACGTCGATATATGCAATAAAAACCGAACTTCTCCCCTTTTCAATATCTTACTCAGTATTTTAACGAGAAACAAATAGATGATTGAAAATGAAGTATATAAGGTTATCTAATCAATTATGTGTTTGTATCACTTTTATCGTATATGTATGAATTAATACCCATAGACTGTAAATTCACAAAAACGTGGAAAACGGCAAAATATTGCCTAATTCGATGATATTTTGTTTAAGTCACATAAAGGAAAATGGGATGATAAACGTCAAAATATTGCTAAATTCGATGATTTTTCGTACGAAACAAAATGCATGAAAACTTGCTTAAAATGCAATATTATGCGAAATTCTGAGATTTGAAGGCCAAATCACATATCGTGATACTACATGAAATAGAATCGAAATATTGGTAAAAATGAATATGTTTACGTAATATCAAACTACATGAAAAACGTGAAAAAGTCAATATTTAACCATATTTGAGGATTTTAACTTCAAATCATAGAGCGAGGTTTCGTATTATTTAGATCCAAGAAAAGACATATGACAATGTTGTTTCCAATACAAATGATAAAAATCAATGTTTTTTCATTAGTATTAACTAAAATGTTGCTGATTTTCCGTTTATATTACTGATGGAAGATGTACACGAAAATCGCTCTATTCCGGCTGAAACGTCGATATATGCAATAAAAACAGAACTTCTCCCCTTTTGAATATCTTACTCAGTATTTTAATGAGAAACAAATAGATGATTGAAAATGAAGTATTTAAGTTATTATCTAATCAATTATGTGTTTCCATCATTTTTATCGTATATATATGAATTAATACCCATAGACTGTAAATTCACAAAAACGTAGAAAACGGCAAAATATTGCCTAATTCGATGATATTTTGTTTAAGTCACATAAAGGAAAAGGGTCACATAAACGTCAAAATATTGCTAAATTCGATGATTTTTCGTACGAAACAAAATGCAAGAAAACTTGCTATATCAAACTACATGAAAAACGTGAAAAACTCAATATTTAACCATATTTGAGGATTTTAACTTCAAATCATAGAGCGAGGTTTCGTATTATTTAGATCCAAGAATAGACATATGACAATGTTGTTTCCAATACAAATGATAAAAATCAATGTGTTTTCATTAGAATTAACTAAAATGTTCCTGATTTTCCGTTTATATTAACGAGGGAAGATGTACACGTAAAACCGCTCTAATCCGGCTGAAACGTCGATATATGCAATAAAAACCGAACTTCTGCCCTTTTCAATATCTTACTCAGTATTTTAACGAGAAACAAATAGATGATTGAAAATGAAGTATTTAGGTTATTATCTAATCAATTGTGTGTTTGCATCATTTTTATCGTATATATATGAATTAATACCAATAGACTGTAAATTCACAAAAACCTAGAAAACGGCCAAATATTGCCTAATTCGATGATATTTTGTTTAAGTCACATTAAGGAAAAGGGGATGATAAACGTCAAAATATTGCTAAATTCGATGATTTTTCGTACGAAACAAAATGCAAGAAAACTTGCTTAAAATGCAATATTATGCGAAATTCTGAGATTTGAAGGCCAAATCACATATCGTGATACTACATGAAATAGAATCGAAATATTGGTAAAAATGAATATATTTACGTAATATCAAACTACATGAAAAACGTGAAAAAGTCAATATTTAACCATATTTGAGGATTTTAACTTCAAATCATAGAGCGAGGTTTCGTATTATTTAGATCCAAGAAAAGAAATATGACAATGTTGTTTCCAATACAAATGATAAAAATCAATGTTTTTTCATTAGTATTAACTAAAATGTTCCTGGTTTTCCGTTTATATTACCGATGGAAGATGTACACGAAAATCGCTCTATTCCGGCTGAAACGTCGATATATGCAATAAAAACAGAACTTCTCCCCTTCTCAATATCTTACTCAGTATTTAACGAGAAACAAATAGATGATTGAAAATGAAGTATTTAAGGTTATTATCTAATCAATTATGTGTTTGCGTCATTTTTATCGTATATATAATGAAATAATACCCATAGACTGAAAATTCACAAAAACGTGGAAAAACGGCAAAATATTGCCTAATTCGATGATATTTTGTTTAAATCAAATAAAGGAAAAGGGGATGATAAGCGTCAAAATATTGCTAAATTCGATGATTTTTTGTACGAAACAAAATGCAAGAAAACTTGCTTAAAATGCAATATTATGCGAAATTCTGAGATTTGAAGGCCAAATCACATATCGTGATACTACATGAAATAGTATCGAAATATTGGTAAAAATGAATATATTTACGTAATATCAATCTACATGAAAAACGTGAAAAAAGTCAATATTTAACCATATTTGAGGATTTTAACTTCAAATCATAGAGCGAGGTTTCGTATTATTTAGATCCAAGAATAGACATATGACAATGTTGTTTCCAATACAAATGATAAAAATCAATGTGTTTTCATTAGAATTAACTAAAATGTTCCTGATTTTCCGTTTATATTACCGAGGGAAGATGTACACGTAAAACCGCTCTAATCCGGCTGAAACGTCGATATATGCAATAAAAACCGAACTTCTCCCCTTTTCAATATCTTACTCAGTATTTTAACGAGAAACAAATAGATGATTGAAATGAAGTATTTAGGTTATTATCTAATCAATTATGTGTTTGCATCATTTTTATCGTATATATATGAATTAATACCCATAGACTGTAAATTCACAATAACATAGAAAACGGCCAAATATTGCCTAATTCGATGATATTTTGTTTAAATCAAATAAAGGAAAAGGGGATGATAAGCGTCAAAATATTGCTAAATTCGATGATTTTTCGTACGAAACAAAATGCAAGAAAACTTGCTAAAAATGCAATATTATGCGAAATTCTGAGATATGAAGGCCAAATCACATATCGTGATACTACATGAAATAGTATCGAAATATTGGTAAAATGAATATATTTACGTAATATCAAACTACATGAAAAACGTGAAAAAAGTCAATATTTAACCATATTTGAGGATTTTAACTTCAAATCATAGAGCGAGGTTTCGTATTATTTAGATCCAAGAAAAGACATATGACAATGTTGTTTCCAATACAAATGATAAAAATCAATGTGTTTTCATTAGAATTAACTAAAATGTTCCTGATTTTCCGTTTATATTACCGAGGGAAGATGTACACGTAAAACCGCTCTAATCCGGCTGAAACGTCGATATATGCAAAAAAAACCGAACTTCTCCCCTTTTCAATATCTTACTCAGTATTTTAACGAGAAACAAATAGATGATTGAAATGAAGTATTTAGGTTATTATCTAATCAATTATGTGTTTGCATCATTTTTATCGTATATATATGAATTAATACCCATAGACTGTAAATTCACAATAACATAGAAAACGGCCAAATATTGCCTAATTCGATGATATTTTGTTTAAGTCACATAAAGGAAAAGGGGATGATAAACGTCAAAATATTGCTAAATTCGATGATTTTTCGTACGAAACAAAATGCAAGAAAACTTGCTTAAAATGCAATATTATGCGAAATTCTGAGATTTGAAGGCTAAATCACATATCGTGATATTACATGAAATATAATCGAAATATTGGTAAAAATGAATATATTTACGTAGTATCAAACTACATGAAAAACGTGAAAAAAGTCACTATTTAACCATATTTGAGGATTTTACTTTAAATCATAGAGCGAGGTTTCGTATTATTTAGATCCAAGAAAAGACATATGACAATGTTGTTTCCAATACAAATGATAAAAATCATTGTGTTTTCATTAGAATTAACTAAAATGTTCTTCATTTTCCGTTTATATTACCGAGGGAAGATGTACACGTAAAACCGCTCTAATCCGGCTGAAACGTCGATATATGCAATAAAAACCGAACTTCTCCCCTTTTCAATATCTTACTCAGTATTTTAACGAGAAACAAATAGATGATTGAAAATGAAGTATATAAGGTTATCTAATCAATTATGTGTTTGTATCACTTTTATCGTATATGTATGAATTAATACCCATAGACTGTAAATTCACAAAAACGTGGAAAACGGCAAAATATTGCCTAATTCGATGATATTTTGTTTAAGTCACATAAAGGAAAATGGGATGATAAACGTCAAAATATTGCTAAATTCGATGATTTTTCGTACGAAACAAAATGCAAGAAAACTTGCTTAAAATGCAATATTATGCGAAATTCTGAGATTTGAAGGCCAAATCACATATCGTGATACTACATGAAATAGAATCGAAATATTGGTAAAAATGAATATGTTTACGTAATATCAAACTACATGAAAAACGTGAAAAAGTCAATATTTAACCATATTTGAGGATTTTAACTTCAAATCATAGAGCGAGGTTTCGTATTATTTAGATCCAAGAAAAGACATATGACAATGTTGTTTCCAATACAAATGATAAAAATCAATGTTTTTTCATTAGTATTAACTAAAATGTTGCTGATTTTCCGTTTATATTACTGATGGAAGATGTACACGAAAATCGCTCTATTCCGGCTGAAACGTCGATATATGCAATAAAAACAGAACTTCTCCCCTTTTGAATATCTTACTCAGTATTTTAATGAGAAACAAATAGATGATTGAAAATGAAGTATTTAAGTTATTATCTAATCAATTATGTGTTTCCATCATTTTTATCGTATATATATGAATTAATACCCATAGACTGTAAATTCACAAAAACGTAGAAAACGGCAAAATATTGCCTAATTCGATGATATTTTGTTTAAGTCACATAAAGGAAAAGGGGATGATAAACGTCAAAATATTGCTAAATTCGATGATTTTTCGTACGAAACAAAATGCAAGAAAACTTGCTATATCAAACTACTTGAAAAACGTGAAAAACTCAATATTTAACCATATTTGAGGATTTTAACTTCAAATCATAGAGCGAGGTTTCGTATTATTTAGATCCAAGAATAGACATATGACAATGTTGTTTCCAATACAAATGATAAAAATCAATGTGTTTTCATTAGAATTAACTAAAATGTTCCTGATTTTCCGTTTATATTAACGAGGGAAGATGTACACGTAAAACCGCTCTAATCCGGCTGAAACGTCGATATATGCAATAAAAACCGAACTTCTGCCCTTTTCAATATCTTACTCAGTATTTTAACGAGAAACAAATAGATGATTGAAAATGAAGTATTTAGGTTATTATCTAATCAATTGTGTGTTTGCATCATTTTTATCGTATATATATGAATTAATACCAATAGACTGTAAATTCACAAAAACCTAGAAAACGGCCAAATATTGCCTAATTCGATGATATTTTGTTTAAGTCACATTAAGGAAAAGGGGATGATAAACGTCAAAATATTGCTAAATTCGATGATTTTTCGTACGAAACAAAATGCAAGAAAACTTGCTTAAAATGCAATATTATGCGAAATTCTGAGATTTGAAGGCCAAATCACATATCGTGATACTACATGAAATAGAATCGAAATATTGGTAAAAATGAATATATTTACGTAATATCAAACTACATGAAAAACGTGAAAAAGTCAATATTTAACCATATTTGAGGATTTTAACTTCAAATCATAGAGCGAGGTTTCGTATTATTTAGATCCAAGAAAAGAAATATGACAATGTTGTTTCCAATACAAATGATAAAAATCAATGTTTTTTCATTAGTATTAACTAAAATGTTCCTGGTTTTCCGTTTATATTACCGATGGAAGATGTACACGAAAATAGCTCTATTCCGGCTGAAACGTCGATATATGCAATAAAAACAGAACTTCTCCCCTTCTCAATATCTTACTCAGTATTTAACGAGAAACAAATAGATGATTGAAAATGAAGTATTTAAGGTTATTATCTAATCAATTATGTGTTTGCGTCATTTTTATCGTATATATAATGAAATAATACCCATAGACTGAAAATTCACAAAAACGTGGAAAAACGGCAAAATATTGCCTAATTCGATGATATTTTGTTTAAATCAAATAAAGGAAAAGGGGATGATAAGCGTCAAAATATTGCTAAATTCGATGATTTTTTGTACGAAACAAAATGCAAGAAAACTTGCTTAAAATGCAATATTATGCGAAATTCTGAGATTTGAAGGCCAAATCACATATCGTGATACTACATGAAATAGTATCGAAATATTGGTAAAAATGAATATATTTACGTAATATCAATCTACATGAAAAACGTGAAAAAAGTCAATATTTAACCATATTTGAGGATTTTAACTTCAAATCATAGAGCGAGGTTTCGTATTATTTAGATCCAAGAATAGACATATGACAATGTTGTTTCCAATACAAATGATAAAAATCAATGTGTTTTCATTAGAATTAACTAAAATGTTCCTGATTTTCCGTTTATATTACCGAGGGAAGATGTACACGTAAAACCGCTCTAATCCGGCTGAAACGTCGATATATGCAATAAAAACCGAACTTCTCCCCTTTTCAATATCTTACTCAGTATTTTAACGAGAAACAAATAGATGATTGAAATGAAGTATTTAGGTTATTATCTAATCAATTATGTGTTTGCATCATTTTTATCGTATATATATGAATTAATACCCATAGACTGTAAATTCACAATAACATAGAAAACGGCCAAATATTGCCTAATTCGATGATATTTTGTTTAAATCAAATAAAGGAAAAGGGGATGATAAGCGTCAAAATATTGCTAAATTCGATGATTTTTCGTACGAAACAAAATGCAAGAAAACTTGCTAAAAATGCAATATTATGCGAAATTCTGAGATATGAAGGCCAAATCACATATCGTGATACTACATGAAATAGTATCGAAATATTGGTAAAATGAATATATTTACGTAATATCAAACTACATGAAAAACGTGAAAAAAGTCAATATTTAACCATATTTGAGGATTTTAACTTCAAATCATAGAGCGAGGTTTCGTATTATTTAGATCCAAGAAAAGACATATGACAATGTTGTTTCCAATACAAATGATAAAAATCAATGTGTTTTCATTAGAATTAACTAAAATGTTCCTGATTTTCCGTTTATATTACCGAGGGAAGATGTACACGTAAAACCGCTCTAATCCGGCTGAAACGTCGATATATGCAAAAAAAACCGAACTTCTCCCCTTTTCAATATCTTACTCAGTATTTTAACGAGAAACAAATAGATGATTGAAATGAAGTATTTAGGTTATTATCTAATCAATTATGTGTTTGCATCATTTTTATCGTATATATATGAATTAATACCCATAGACTGTAAATTCACAATAACATAGAAAACGGCCAAATATTGCCTAATTCGATGATATTTTGTTTAAGTCACATAAAGGAAAAGGGGATGATAAACGTCAAAATATTGCTAAATTCGATGATTTTTCGTACGAAACAAAATGCAAGAAAACTTGCTTAAAATGCAATATTATGCGAAATTCTGAGATTTGAAGGCTAAATCACATATCGTGATATTACATGAAATATAATCGAAATATTGGTAAAAATGAATATATTTACGTAGTATCAAACTACATGAAAAACGTGAAAAAAGTCACTATTTAACCATATTTGAGGATTTTACTTTAAATCATAGAGCGAGGTTTCGTATTATTTAGATCCAAGAAAAGACATATGACAATGTTGTTTCCAATACAAATGATAAAAATCATTGTGTTTTCATTAGAATTAACTAAAATGTTCTTCATTTTCCGTTTATATTACCGAGGGAAGATGTACACGTAAAACCGCTCTAATCCGGCTGAAACGTCGATATATGCAATAAAAACCGAACTTCTCCCCTTTTCAATATCTTACTCAGTATTTTAACGAGAAACAAATAGATGATTGAAAATGAAGTATATAAGGTTATCTAATCAATTATGTGTTTGTATCACTTTTATCGTATATGTATGAATTAATACCCATAGACTGTAAATTCACAAAAACGTGGAAAACGGCAAAATATTGCCTAATTCGATGATATTTTGTTTAAGTCACATAAAGGAAAATGGGATGATAAACGTCAAAATATTGCTAAATTCGATGATTTTTCGTACGAAACAAAATGCAAGAAAACTTGCTTAAAATGCAATATTATGCGAAATTCTGAGATTTGAAGGCCAAATCACATATCGTGATACTACATGAAATAGAATCGAAATATTGGTAAAAATGAATATGTTTACGTAATATCAAACTACATGAAAAACGTGAAAAAGTCAATATTTAACCATATTTGAGGATTTTAACTTCAAATCATAGAGCGAGGTTTCGTATTATTTAGATCCAAGAAAAGACATATGACAATGTTGTTTCCAATACAAATGATAAAAATCAATGTTTTTTCATTAGTATTAACTAAAATGTTGCTGATTTTCCGTTTATATTACTGATGGAAGATGTACACGAAAATCGCTCTATTCCGGCTGAAACGTCGATATATGCAATAAAAACAGAACTTCTCCCCTTTTGAATATCTTACTCAGTATTTTAATGAGAAACAAATAGATGATTGAAAATGAAGTATTTAAGTTATTATCTAATCAATTATGTGTTTCCATCATTTTTATCGTATATATATGAATTAATACCCATAGACTGTAAATTCACAAAAACGTAGAAAACGGCAAAATATTGCCTAATTCGATGATATTTTGTTTAAGTCACATAAAGGAAAAGGGGATGATAAACGTCAAAATATTGCTAAATTCGATGATTTTTCGTACGAAACAAAATGCAAGAAAACTTGCTATATCAAACTACTTGAAAAACGTGAAAAACTCAATATTTAACCATATTTGAGGATTTTAACTTCAAATCATAGAGCGAGGTTTCGTATTATTTAGATCCAAGAATAGACATATGACAATGTTGTTTCCAATACAAATGATAAAAATCAATGTGTTTTCATTAGAATTAACTAAAATGTTCCTGATTTTCCGTTTATATTAACAAGGGAAGATGTACACGTAAAACCGCTCTAATCCGGCTGAAACGTCGATATATGCAATAAAAACCGAACTTCTGCCCTTTTCAATATCTTACTCAGTATTTTAACGAGAAACAAATAGATGATTGAAAATGAAGTATTTAGGTTATTATCTAATCAATTGTGTGTTTGCATCATTTTTATCGTATATATATGAATTAATACCAATAGACTGTAAATTCACAAAAACCTAGAAAACGGCCAAATATTGCCTAATTCGATGATATTTTGTTTAAGTCACATTAAGGAAAAGGGGATGATAAACGTCAAAATATTGCTAAATTCGATGATTTTTCGTACGAAACAAAATGCAAGAAAACTTGCTTAAAATGCAATATTATGCAAAATTCTGAGATTTGAAGGCCAAATCACATATCGTGATACTACATGAAATAGAATCGAAATATTGGTAAAAATGAATATATTTACGTAATATCAAACTACATGAAAAACGTGAAAAAGTCAATATTTAACCATATTTGAGGATTTTAACTTCAAATCATAGAGCGAGGTTTCGTATTATTTAGATCCAAGAAAAGAAATATGACAATGTTGTTTCCAATACAAATGATAAAAATCAATGTTTTTTCATTAGTATTAACTAAAATGTTCCTGGTTTTCCGTTTATATTACCGATGGAAGATGTACACGAAAATCGCTCTATTCCGGCTGAAACGTCGATATATGCAATAAAAACAGAACTTCTCCCCTTCTCAATATCTTACTCAGTATTTAACGAGAAACAAATAGATGATTGAAAATGAAGTATTTAAGGTTATTATCTAATCAATTATGTGTTTGCGTCATTTTTATCGTATATATAATGAAATAATACCCATAGACTGAAAATTCACAAAAACGTGGAAAAACGGCAAAATATTGCCTAATTCGATGATATTTTGTTTAAATCAAATAAAGGAAAAGGGGATGATAAGCGTCAAAATATTGCTAAATTCGATGATTTTTCGTACGAAACAAAATGCAAGAAAACTTGCTTAAAATGCAATATTATGCGAAATTCTGAGATTTGAAGGCCAAATCACATATCGTGATACTACATGAAATAGTATCGAAATATTGGTAAAAATGAATATATTTACGTAATATCAATCTACATGAAAAACGTGAAAAAAGTCAATATTTAACCATATTTGAGGATTTTAACTTCAAATCATAGAGCGAGGTTTCGTATTATTTAGATCCAAGAATAGACATATGACAATGTTGTTTCCAATACAAATGATAAAAATCAATGTGTTTTCATTAGAATTAACTAAAATGTTCCTGATTTTCCGTTTATATTACCGAGGGAAGATGTACACGTAAAACCGCTCTAATCCGGCTGAAACGTCGATATATGCAATAAAAACCGAACTTCTCCCCTTTTCAATATCTTACTCAGTATTTTAACGAGAAACAAATAGATGATTGAAATGAAGTATTTAGGTTATTATCTAATCAATTATGTGTTTGCATCATTTTTATCGTATATATATGAATTAATACCCATTGACTGTAAATTCACAATAACATAGAAAACGGCCAAATATTGCCTAATTCGATGATATTTTGTTTAAGTCACATAAAGGAAAAGGGGATGATAAACGTCAAAATATTGCTAAATTCGATGATTTTTCGTACGAAACAAAATGCAAAAAAACTTGCTTAAAATGCAATATTATGCGAAATTCTGAGATTTGAAGGCCAAATCACATATCGTGATACTACATGAAATAGAATCGAAATATTGGTAAAAATGAATATATTTACGTAATATCAAACTACATGAAAAACGTGAAAAAGTCAATATTTAACCATATTTGAGGATTTTAACTTCAAATCATAGAGCGAGGTTTCGTATTATTTAGATCCAAGAAAAGAAATATGACAATGTTGTTTCCAATACAAATGATAAAAATCAATGTTTTTTCATTAGTATTAACTAAAATGTTCCTGGTTTTCCGTTTATATTACCGATGGAAGATGTACACGAAAATCGCTCTATTCCGGCTGAAACGTCGATATATGCAATAAAAACAGAACTTCTCCCCTTCTCAATATCTTACTCAGTATTTAACGAGAAACAAATAGATGATTGAAAATGAAGTATTTAAGGTTATTATCTAATCAATTATGTGTTTGCGTCATTTTTATCGTATATATATTGAAATAATACCCATAGACTGAAAATTCACAAAAACGTGGAAAAACGGCAAAATATTGCCTAATTCGATGATATTTTGTTTAAATCAAATAAAGGAAAAGGGGATGATAAGCGTCAAAATATTGCTAAATTCGATGATTTTTCGTACGAAACAAAATGCAAGAAAACTTGCTTAAAATGCAATATTATGCGAAATTCTGAGATTTGAAGGCCAAATCACATATCGTGATACTACATGAAATAGTATCGAAATATTGGTAAAAATGAATATATTTACGTAATATCAATCTACATGAAAAACGTGAAAAAAGTCAATATTTAACCATATTTGAGGATTTTAACTTCAAATCATAGAGCGAGGTTTCGTATTATTTAGATCCAAGAATAGACATATGACAATGTTGTTTCCAATACAAATGATAAAAATCAATGTGTTTTCATTAGAATTAACTAAAATGTTCCTGATTTTCCGTTTATATTACCGAGGGAAGATGTACACGTAAAACCGCTCTAATCCGGCTGAAACGTCGATATATGCAATAAAAACCGAACTTCTCCCCTTTTCAATATCTTACTCAGTATTTTAACGAGAAACAAATAGATGATTGAAATGAAGTATTTAGGTTATTATCTAATCAATTATGTGTTTGCATCATTTTTATCGTATATATATGAATTAATACCCATAGACTGTAAATTCACAATAACATAGAAAACGGCCAAATATTGCCTAATTCGATGATATTTTGTTTAAATCAAATAAAGGAAAAGGAGATGATAAGCGTCAAAATATTGCTAAATTCGATGATTTTTCGTACGAAACAAAATGCAAGAAAACTTGCTAAAAATGCAATATTATGCGAAATTCTGAGATATGAAGGCCAAATCACATATCGTGATACTACATGAAATAGTATCGAAATATTGGTAAAATGAATATATTTACGTAATATCAAACTACATGAAAAACGTGAAAAAAGTCAATATTTAACCATATTTGAGGATTTTAACTTCAAATCATAGAGCGAGGTTTCGTATTATTTAGATCCAAGAAAAGACATATGACAATGTTGTTTCCAATACAAATGATAAAAATCAATGTGTTTTCATTAGAATTAACTAAAATGTTCCTGATTTTCCGTTTATATTACCGAGGGAAGATGTACACGTAAAACCGCTCTAATCCGGCTGAAACGTCGATATATGCAATAAAAACCGAACTTCTCCCCTTTTCAATATCTTACTCAGTATTTTAACGAGAAACAAATAGATGATTGAAATGAAGTATTTAGGTTATTATCTAATCAATTATGTGTTTGCATCATTTTTATCGTATATATATGAATTAATACCCATAGACTGTAAATTCACAATAACATAGAAAACGGCCAAATATTGCCTAATTCGATGATATTTTGTTTAAGTCACATAAAGGAAAAGGGGATGATAAACGTCAAAATATTGCTAAATTCGATGATTTTTCGTACGAAACAAAATGCAAGAAAACTTGCTTAAAATGCAATATTATGCGAAATTCTGAGATTTGAAGGCTAAATCACATATCGTGATATTACATGAAATATAATCGAAATATTGGTAAAAATGAATATATTTACGTAGTATCAAACTACATGAAAAACGTGAAAAAAGTCACTATTTAACCATATTTGAGGATTTTACTTTAAATCATAGAGCGAGGTTTCGTATTATTTAGATCCAAGAAAAGACATATGACAATGTTGTTTCCAATACAAATGATAAAAATCATTGTGTTTTCATTAGAATTAACTAAAATGTTCTTCATTTTCCGTTTATATTACCGAGGGAAGATGTACACGTAAAACCGCTCTAATCCGGCTGAAACGTCGATATATGCAATAAAAACCGAACTTCTCCCCTTTTCAATATCTTACTCAGTATTTTAACGAGAAACAAATAGATGATTGAAAATGAAGTATTTAAGGTTATTATCTAATCAATTATGTGTTTGTATCACTTTTATCGTATATGTATGAATTAATACCCATAGACTGTAAATTCACAAAAACGTGGAAAACGGCAAAATATTGCCTAATTCGATGATATTTTGTTTAAATCACATAATGGAAAAGGGGATGATAAACGTCAAAATATTGCTAAATTCGATGATTTTTCGTACGAAACAAAATGCAAGAAAACTTCCTTAAAATGCAATATTATGCGAAATTCTGAGATTTGAAGGCCAAATCACATATCGTGATACTACATGAAATAGAATCGAAATATTGGTAAAAATGAATATATTTACGTAGTATCAAACTACATGAAAAACGTGAAAAAAGTCACTATTTAACCATATTTGTGGATTTTAACTTCAAATCATAGAGCAAGGTTTCGTATTATTTAGATCCAAGAAAAGACATATGACAATGTTGTTTCCAATACAAATGATAAAAATCAATGTGTTTTCATTAGAATTAACTAAAATGTTCCTGATTTTCCGTTTATATTACCGAGGGAAGATGTACACGTAAAACCGCTCTAATCCGGCTGAAACGTCGATATATGCAATAAAAACCGAACTTCTCCCCTTTTCAATATCTTACTCAGTATTTTAACGAGAAACAAATAGTTGATTGAAATGAAGTATTTAAGGTTATTATCTAATCAATTATGTGATTGCATCCTTTTTATCGTTTATATAATGAATTAATACCTATAGACTGAAATTTCACAAAAACGTGGAAAAACGGCAAAATATTGCGTAATTCGATGATATTTTGTTTAAATCAAATAAAGGAAAAGGGGATGATAAACGTCAAAATATTGCTAAATTCGATGATTTTTCGTACGAAACAAAATGCAAGAAAACTTGCTTATAATGCAATATTATGCGGAATTCGGAGATTTGAAGGCCAAATCACATATCGTGATACTACATGAAATAGAATAGAAATATTGGTAAAAATGAATATATTTACGTAGTATCAAACTACATGAAAAACGTGAAAAAAGTCACTATTTAACCATATTTGTGGATTTTAACTTCAAATCATAGAGCAAGGTTTCGTATTATTTAGATCCAAGAAAAGACATATGACAATGTTGTTTCCAATACAAATGATAAAAATCAATGTGTTTTCATTAGTATTAACTAAAATGTTCCTGATTTTCCGTTTATATTACCGATGGAAGATGTACACGAAAATCGCTCTATTCCGGCTGAAACGTCGATATATGCAATAAAAACAGAACTTCTCCCCTTTTCAATATCTTACTCAGTATTTTAACGAGCAACAAAATAGTTGATTGAAATGAAGTATTTAAGGTTATTATCTAATCAATTATGTGATTGCATCCTTTTTATCGTTTATATAATGAATTAATACCTATAGACTGAAAATTCACAAAAACGTGGAAAAACGGCAAAATATTGCGTAATTCGATGATATTTATTTTAAATCAAATAAAGGAAAAGGGGATGATAAACGTCAAAATATTGCTAAATTCGATGATTTTTCGTACGAAACAAAATGCAAGAAAACTTGCTTAAAATGCAATATTATGCGAAATTCTGAGATTTGAAGGCCAAATCACATATCGTGATACTACATGAAATAGAATCGAAATATTGGTAAAAATGAATATATTTACGTAGTATCAAACTACGTGAAAAACGTCAAAAAAGTCACTATTTAACCATATTTGAGGATTTTAACTTCAAATCATTGAGCAAGGTTTCGTATTATTTAGATCCAAGAAAAGACATATGACAATGTTGTTTCCAATACAATGTGTTTTCATTAGAATTAACTAAAATGTTCCTGATTTTCCGTTTATATTACCGAGGGAAGATGTACACGTAAAATTGCTCTAATCCGGCAGAAACGTCGATATATGCAATAAAAACTGAACTCCTCCCCTTTTCAATATCTTACTCAGTATTTTAACGAGAAACAAATAGATGATTGAAAATGAAGTATTTAAGGTTATTATCTAATCAATTATGTGTTTGCATAATTTTTATCGTATATATATGAATTAATACCCATAGACTGAAAATTCACAAAAAAGTGGAAAAACGGCAAAATATTGCCTAATTCGATGATATTTTGTTTAAATCACATAAAGGAAAAGGGGATGATAAACGTCAAAATATTGCTAAATTCGATGATTTTTCGTACTAAACAAACGGCAAGAAAACTTGCTCAAAATGCAATATTATGCGAAATTCTGAGATTTGAAGGCCAAATCACATATCGTGATACTACATGAAATAAAATCGAAATATTGGTAAAAATGAATATATTTACGTAGTATCAAACTACATGAAAAACGTGAAAAAAGTCACTATTTAACCATATTTGAGGATTTTAACTTCAAATCATAGAGCGAGGTTTCGAATTATTTAGATCCAAGAAAAGACATATGACAATGTTGTTTCCAATACAAATGATAAAAATCAATGTGTTTTCATTAGAATTAACTAAAATGTTTTTGATTTTCCGTTTATATTTCCGAGGGAAGATGTACACTTAAAATCGCTCTAATCCGGCTGAAACGTCGATATATGCAATAAAAACCAAACTTCTCCCCTTTTCTATATCTTACTCAGTATTTTAACGAGAAACAAATAGATGATTGAAAATGAAGTATTAAGGTTATTATCTAATCAATTATGTGTTTGAATCATTTTTATCGTATATTTATGAATATATGAATATATATTCATAATATATAATATATATATGAATACCCATAGACTGAAAATTCACAAAAAACGTTGAAAAACGGCAAAATATTGCCTAATTCGATGATATTTTGTTTAAATCACATAATGGAAAAGGGGATGATAAACGTCAAAATATTGCTAAATTCGATGATTTTTCGTACGAAACAAAATGCAAGAAAACTTCCTTAAAATGCAATATTATGCGAAATTCTGAGATTTGAAGGCCAAATCACATATCGTGATACTACATGAAATAGAATCGAAATATTGGTAAAAATGAATATATTTACGTAGTATCAAACTACATGAAAAACGTGAAAAAAGTCACTATTTAACCATATTTGTGGATTTTAACTTCAAATCATAGAGCAAGGTTTCGTATTATTTAGATCCAAGAAAAGACATATGACAATGTTGTTTCCAATACAAATGATAAAAATCAATGTGTTTTCATTAGAATTAACTAAAATGTTCCTGATTTTCCGTTTATATTACCGAGGGAAGATGTACACGTAAAACCGCTCTAATCCGGCTGAAACGTCGATATATGCAATAAAAACCGAACTTCTCCCCTTTTCAATATCTTACTCAGTATTTTAACGAGAAACAAATAGTTGATTGAAATGAAGTATTTAAGGTTATTATCTAATCAATTATGTGATTGCATCCTTTTTATCGTTTATATAATGAATTAATACCTATAGACTGAAAATTCACAAAAACGTGGAAAAACGGCAAAATATTGCGTAATTCGATGATATTTTGTTTAAATCAAATAAAGGAAAAGGGGATGATAAACGTCAAAATATTGCTAAATTCGATGATTTTTCGTACGAAACAAAATGCAAGAAAACTTGCTTATAATGCAATATTATGCGGAATTCGGAGATTTGAAGGCCAAATCACATATCGTGATACTACATGAAATAGAATAGAAATATTGGTAAAAATGAATATATTTACGTAGTATCAAACTACATGAAAAACGTGAAAAAAGTCACTATTTAACCATATTTGTGGATTTTAACTTCAAATCATAGAGCAAGGTTTCGTATTATTTAGATCCAAGAAAAGACATATGACAATGTTGTTTCCAATACAAATGATAAAAATCAATGTGTTTTCATTAGTATTAACTAAAATGTTCCTGATTTTCCGTTTATATTACCGATGGAAGATGTACACGAAAATCGCTCTATTCCGGCTGAAACGTCGATATATGCAATAAAAACAGAACTTCTCCCCTTTTCAATATCTTACTCAGTATTTTAACGAGCAACAAAATAGTTGATTGAAATAAAGTATTTAAGGTTATTATCTAATCAATTATGTGATTGCATCCTTTTTATCGTTTATATAATGAATTAATACCTATAGACTGAAAATTCACAAAAACGTGGAAAAACGGCAAAATATTGCGTAATTCGATGATATTTATTTTAAATCAAATAAAGGAAAAGGGGATGATAAACGTCAAAATATTGCTAAATTCGATGATTTTTCGTACGAAACAAAATGCAAGAAAACTTGCTTAAAATGCAATATTATGCGAAATTCTGAGATTTGAAGGCCAAATCACATATCGTGATACTACATGAAATAGAATCGAAATATTGGTAAAAATGAATATATTTACGTAGTATCAAACTACGTGAAAAACGTCAAAAAAGTCACTATTTAACCATATTTGAGGATTTTAACTTCAAATCATAGAGCAAGGTTTCGTATTATTTAGATCCAAGAAAAGACATATGACAATGTTGTTTCCAATACAATGTGTTTTCATTAGAATTAACTAAAATGTTCCTGATTTTCCGTTTATATTACCGAGGGAAGATGTACACGTAAAACCGCTCTAATCCGGCTGAAACGTCGATATATGCAATAAAAACCGAACTTCTCCCCTTTTCAATATCTTACTCAGTATTTTAACGAGAAACAAATAGTTGATTGAAATGAAGTATTTAAGGTTATTATCTAATCAATTATGTGATTGCATCCTTTTTATCGTTTATATAATGAATTAATACCTATAGACTGAAAATTCACAAAAACGTGGAAAAACGGCAAAATATTGCGTAATTCGATGATATTTTGTTTAAATCAAATAAAGGAAAAGGGGATGATAAACGTCAAAATATTGCTAAATTCGATGATTTTTCGTACGAAACAAAATGCAAGAAAACTTGCTTATAATGCAATATTATGCGGAATTCGGAGATTTGAAGGCCAAATCACATATCGTGATACTACATGAAATAGAATAGAAATATTGGTAAAAATGAATATATTTACGTAGTATCAAACTACATGAAAAACGTGAAAAAAGTCACTATTTAACCATATTTGTGGATTTTAACTTCAAATCATAGAGCAAGGTTTCGTATTATTTAGATCCAAGAAAAGACATATGACAATGTTGTTTCCAATACAAATGATAAAAATCAATGTGTTTTCATTAGTATTAACTAAAATGTTCCTGATTTTCCGTTTATATTACCGATGGAAGATGTACACGAAAATCGCTCTATTCCGGCTGAAACGTCGATATATGCAATAAAAACAGAACTTCTCCCCTTTTCAATATCTTACTCAGTATTTTAACGAGCAACAAATAGTTGATTGAAATGAAGTATCTAATCAATTATGTGATTGCATCCTTTTTATCGTTTATATAATGAATTAATACCTATAGACTGAAAATTCACAAAAACGTGGAAAAACGGCAAAATATTGCGTAATTCGATGATATTTATTTTAAATCAAATAAAGGAAAAGGGGATGATAAACGTCAAAATGTTGCTAAATTCGATGATTTTTCGTACGAAACAAAATGCAAGAAAACTTGTTTAAAATGCAATATTATGCGAAATTCTGAGATTTGAAGGCCAAATCACATATCGTGATACTACATGAAATAGAATCGAAATATTGGTAAAAATGAATATATTTACGTAGTATCAAACTACGTAAAAAACGTCAAAAAAGTCACTATTTAACCATATTTGAGGATTTTAACTTCAAATCATAGAGCAAGGTTTCGTATTATTTAGATCCAAGAAAAGACATATGACAATGTTGTTTCCAATACAATGTGTTTTCATTAGAATTAACTAAAATGTTCCTGATTTTCCGTTTATATTACCGAGGGAAGATGTACACGTAAAACCGCTCTAATCCGGCAGAAACGTCGATATATGCAATAAAAACCGAACTTCTCCCCTTTTCAATATCTTACTCAGTATTTTAACGAGAAACAAATAGATGATTGAAAATGAAGTATTTAAGGTTATTATCTAATCAATTATGTGTTTGCATAATTTTTATCGTATATATATGAATTAATACCCATAGACTGAAAATTCACAAAAAAGTGGAAAAACGGCAAAATATTGCCTAATTCGATGATATTTTGTTTAAATCACATAAAGGAAAAGGGGATGATAAACGTCAAAATATTGCTAAATTCGATGATTTTTCGTACTAAACAAACGGCAAGAAAACTTGCTCAAAATGCAATATTATGCGAAATTCTGAGATTTGAAGGCCAAATCACATATCGTGATACTACATGAAATAAAATCGAAATATTGGTAAAAATGAATATATTTACGTAGTATCAAACTACATGAAAAACGTGAAAAAAGTCACTATTTAACCATATTTGAGGATTTTAACTTCAAATCATAGAGCGAGGTTTCGTATTATTTAGATCCAAGAAAAGACATATGACAATGTTGTTTCCAATACAAATGATAAAAATCAATGTGTTTTCATTAGAGTTAACTAAAATGTTCCTGATTTTCCGTTTATATTACCGAGGGAAGATGTACACGTAAAACCGCTCTAATCCGGCTGAAACGTCGATATATGCAATAAAAACCGAACTTCTCCTCTTTTCAATATCTTACTCAGTATTTTAACGAGAAACAAATAGATGATTGAAAATGAAGTATTTAAGGTTATTATCTAATCAATTATAGGTTTGCATCATTTTTATCATATATATATGAATTAATACCCATAGACTGAAATTTCACAAAAACGTGGAAAACGGCAAAATATTGCCTAATTCGATGATATTTTGTTTAAGTCACATAAAGGAAAAGGGGATGATAAACGTCAAAATATTGCTAAATTCGATGATTTTTCGTACGAAACAAAATGCAAGAAAACTTGCTTAAAATGCAATATTATGCGAAATTCTGAGATTTGAAGGCCAAATCATATATCATGATACTACATGAAATAGAATCGAAATATTGGTAAAAATGAATATATTTACGTAGTATCAAACTACATGAAAAACGTGAAAAAGTCACTATTTAACCATATTTGAGGATTTTAACTTCAAATCATAGTGCGAGGTTTCGTATTATTTAGATCCAAGAAAAGACATATGACAATGTTGTTTCCAATACAAATGATAAAAATCAATGTGTTTTCATTAGAATTAACTAAAATGTTTTTGATTTTCCGTTTATATTTCCGAGGGAAGATGTACACTTAAAATCGCTCTAATCCGGCTGAAACGTCGATATATGCAATAAAAACCGAACTGCTCCCCTTTTCTATATCTTACTCAGTATTTTAACGAGAAACAAATAGATGATTGAAAATGAAGTATTAAGGTTATTATCTAATCAATTATGTGTTTGCATCATTTTTATCGTATATTTATGAATATATGAATATATATTCATAATATATAATATATATATGAATACCCATAGACTGAAAATTCACAAAAAACGTTGAAAAACGGCAAAATATTGCCTAATTCGATGATATTTTGTTTAAATCACATAAAGGAAAAGGGGATGATAAACGTCAAAATATTGCTAAATTCGATGATTTTTCGTACGAAACAAAATGCAAGAAAACTTCCTTAAAATGCAATATTATGCGAAATTCTGAGATTTGAAGGCCAAATCACATATCGTGATACTACATGAAATAGAATCGAAATATTGGTAAAAATGAATATATTTACGTAGTATCAAACTACATGAAAAACGTGAAAAAAGTCACTATATAACCATATTTGTGGATTTTAACTTCAAATCATAGAGCAAGGTTTCGTATTATTAAGATCCAAGAAAAGACATATGACAATGTTGTTTCCAATACAAATGATAAAAATCAATGTGTTTTCATTAGAATTAACTAAAATGTTCCTGATTTTCCGTTTATATTTCCGAGGGAAGATGTACACTTAAAATCGCTCTAATCCGGCTGAAACGTCGATATATGCAATAAAAACCGAACTTCTCCCCTTTTCTATATCTTACTCAGTATTTTAACGAGAAACAAATAGATGATTGAAAATGAAGTATTTAAGGTTATTATCTAATCAATTATAGGTTTGCATCATTTTTATCATATATATATGAATTAATACCCATAGACTGAAATTTCACAAAAACGTGGAAAACGGCAAAATATTGCCTAATTCGATGATATTTTGTTTAAGTCACATAAAGGAAAAGGGGATGATAAACGTCAAAATATTGCTAAATTCGATGATTTTTCGTACGAAACAAAATGCAACAAACTTGCTTAAAATGCAATATTATGCGAAATTCTGAGATTTGAAGGCCAAATCATATATCATGATACTACATGAAATAGAATCGAAATATTGGTAAAAATGAATATATTTACGTAGTATCAAACTACATGAAAAACGTGAAAAAGTCACTATTTAACCATATTTGAGGATTTTAACTTCAAATCATAGAGCGAGGTTTCGTATTATTTAGATCCAAGAAAAGACATATGACAATGTTGTTTCCAATACAAATGATAAAAATCAATGTGTTTTCATTAGAATTAACTAAAATGTTTTTGATTTTCCGTTTATATTTCCGAGGGAAGATGTACACTTAAAATCGCTCTAATCCGGCTGAAACGTCGATATATGCAATAAAAACCGAACTTCTCCCCTTTTCTATATCTTACTCAGTATTTTAACGAGAAACAAATAGATGATTGAAAATGAAGTATTAAGGTTATTATCTAATCAATTATGTGTTTGCATCATTTTTATCGTATATTTATGAATATATGAATATATATTCATAATATATAATATATATATGAATACCCATAGACTGAAAATTCACAAAAAACGTTGAAAAACGGCAAAATATTGCCTAATTCGATGATATTTTGTTTAAATCACATAAAGGAAAAGGGGATGATAAACGTCAAAATATTGCTAAATTCGATGATTTTTCGTACGAAACAAAATGCAAGAAAACTTCCTTAAAATGCAATATTATGCGAAATTCTGAGATTTGAAGGCCAAATCACATATCGTGATACTACATGAAATAGAATCGAAATATTGGTAAAAATGAATATATTTACGTAGTATCAAACTACATGAAAAACGTGAAAAAAGTCACTATTTAACCATATTTGTGGATTTTAACTTCAAATCATAGAGCAAGGTTTCGTATTATTTAGATCCAAGAAAAGACATATGACAATGTTGTTTCCAATACAAACGATAAAAATCAATGTGTTTTCATTAGAATTAACTAAAATGTTCCTGATTTTCCGTTTATATTTCCGAGGGAAGATGTACACTTAAAATCGCTCTAATCCGGCTGAAACGTCGATATATGCAATAAAAACCGAACTTCTCCCCTTTTCTATATCTTACTCAGTATTTTAACGAGAAACAAATAGATGATTGAAAATGAAGTATTAAGGTTATTATCTAATCAATTATGTGTTTGCATCATTTTTATCGTATATTTATGAATATATGAATATATATTCATAATATATAATATATATATGAATACCCATAGACTGAAAATTCACAAAAAACGTTGAAAAACGGCAAAATATTGCCTAATTCGATGATATTTTGTTTAAATCACATAAAGGAAAAGGGGATGATAAACGTCAAAATATTGCTAAATTCGATGATTTTTCGTACGAAACAAAATGCAAGAAAACTTCCTTAAAATGCAATATTATGCGAAATTCTGAGATTTGAAGGCCAAATCACATATCGTGATACTACATGAAATAGAATCGAAATATTGGTAAAAATGAATATATTTACGTAGTATCAAACTACATGAAAAACGTGAAAAAAGTCACTATTTAACCATATTTGTGGATTTTAACTTCAAATCATAGAGCAAGGTTTCGTATTATTTAGATCCAAGAAAAGACATATGACAATGTTGTTTCCAATACAAATGATAAAAATCAATGTGTTTTCATTAGAATTAACTAAAATGTTCCTGATTTTCCGTTTATATTACCGAGGGAAGATGTACACGTAAAACCGCTCTAATCCGGCTGAAACGTCGATATATGCAATAAAAACCCAACTTCTCCCCTTTTCAATATCTTACTCAGTATTTTAACGAGAAACAAATAGATGATTGAAAATGAAGTATTTAAGGTTATTATCTAATCAATTATAGGTTTGCATCATTTTTATCATATATATATGAATTAATACCCATAGACTGAAATTTCACAAAAACGTGGAAAACGGCAAAATATTGCCTAATTCGATGATATTTTCTTTAAATCACATAAAGGAAAAGGGGATGATAAACGTCAAAATATTGCTAAATTCGATGATTTTTCGTACTAAACAAACGGCAAGAAAACTTGCTCAAAATGCAATATTATGCGAAATTCTGAGATTTGAAGGCCAAATCACATATCGTGATACTACATGAAATAAAATCGAAATATTGGTAAAAATGAATATATTTACGTAGTATCAAACTACATGAAAAACGTGAAAAAGTCACTATTTAACCATATTTGAGGATTTTAACTTCAAATCATAGAGCGAGGTTTCGTATTATTTAGATCCAAGAAAAGACATATGACAATGTTGTTTCCAATACAAATGATAAAAATCAATGTGTTTTCATTAGAGTTAACTAAAATGTTCCTGATTTTCCGTTTATATTACCGAGGGAAGATGTACACGTAAAACCGCTCTAATCCGGCTGAAACGTCGATATATGCAATAAAAACCGAACTTCTCCTCTTTTCAATATCTTACTCAGTATTTTAACGAGAAACAAATAGATGATTGAAAATGAAGTATTTAAGGTTATTATCTAATCAATTATAGATTTGCATCATTTTTATCATATATATATGAATTAATACCCATAGACTGAAATTTCACAAAAACGTGGAAAACGGCAAAATATTGCCTAATTCGATGATATTTTGTTTAAGTCACATAAAGGAAAAGGGGATGATAAACGTCAAAATATTGCTAAATTCGATGATTTTTCGTACGAAACAAAATGCAAGAAAACTTGCTTAAAATGCAATATTATGCGAAATTCTGAGATTTGAAGGCCAAATCATATATCATGATACTACATGAAATAGAATCGAAATATTGGTAAAAATGAATATATTTACGTAGTATCAAACTACATGAAAAACGTGAAAAAGTCACTATTTAACCATATTTGAGGATTTTAACTTCAAATCATAGAGCGAGGTTTCGTATTATTTAGATCCAAGAAAAGACATATGACAATGTTGTTTCCAATACAAATGATAAAAATCAATGTGTTTTCATTAGAATTAACTAAAATGTTTTTGATTTTCCGTTTATATTTCCGAGGGAAGATGTACACTTAAAATCGCTCTAATCCGGCTGAAACGTCGATATATGCAATAAAAACCGAACTTCTCCCCTTTTCTATATCTTACTCAGTATTTTAACGAGAAACAAATAGATGATTGAAAATGAAGTATTAAGGTTATTATCTAATCAATTATGTGTTTGCATCATTTTTATCGTATATTTATGAATATATGAATATATATTCATAATATATAATATATATATGAATACCCATAGACTGAAAATTCACAAAAAACGTTGAAAAACGGCAAAATATTGCCTAATTCGATGATATTTTGTTTAAATCACATAATGGAAAAGGGGATGATAAACGTCAAAATATTGCTAAATTCGATGATTTTTCGTACGAAACAAAATGCAAGAAAACTTCCTTAAAATGCAATATTATGCGAAATTCTGAGATTTGAAGGCCAAATCACATATCGTGATACTACATGAAATAGAATCGAAATATTGGTAAAAATGAATATATTTACGTAGTATCAAACTACATGAAAAACGTGAAAAAAGTCACTATTTAACCATATTTGTGGATTTTAACTTCAAATCATAGAGCAAGGTTTCGTATTATTTAGATCCAAGAAAAGACATATGACAATGTTGTTTCCAATACAAATGATAAAAATCAATGTGTTTTCATTAGTATTAACTAAAATGTTCCTGATTTTCCGTTTATATTACCGAGGGAAGATGTACACGAAAATCGCTCTATTCCGGCTGAAACGTCGATATATGCAATAAAAACAGAACTTCTCCCCTTTTCAATATCTTACTCAGTATTTTAACGAGCAACAAAATAGTTGATTGAAATGAAGTATTTAAGGTTATTATCTAATCAATTATGTGATTGCATCCTTTTTATCGTTTATATAATGAATTAATACCTATAGACTGAAAATTCACAAAAACGTGGAAAAACGGCAAAATATTGCGTAATTCGATGATATTTACTTTAAATCAAATAAAGGAAAAGGGGATGATAAACGTCAAAATATTGCTAAATTCGATGATTTTTCGTACGAAACAAAATGCAAGAAAACTTGCTTAAAATGCAATATTATGCGGAATTCGGAGATTTGAAGGCCAAATCACATATCGTGATACTACATGAAATAGAATCGAAATATTGGTAAAAATGAATATATTTACGTAGTATCAAACTACGTGAAAAACGTCAAAAAAGTCACTATTTAACCATATTTGAGGATTTTAACTTCAAATCATAGAGCAAGGTTTCGTATTATTTAGATCCAAGAAAAGACATATGACAATGTTGTTTCCAATACAATGTGTTTTCATTAGAATTAACTAAAATGTTCCTGATTTTCCGTTTATATTACCGAGGGAAGATGTACACGTAAAATTGCTCTAATCCGGCAGAAACGTCGATATATGCAATAAAAACTGAACTCCTCCCCTTTTCAATATCTTACTCAGTATTTTAACGAGAAACAAATAGATGATTGAAAATGAAGTACTTAAGGTTATTATCTAATCAATTATGTGTTTGCATAATTTTTATCGTATATATATGAATTAATACCCATAGACTGAAAATTCACAAAAAAGTGGAAAAACGGCAAAATATTGCCTAATTCGATGATATTTTGTTTAAATCACATAAAGGAAAAGGGGATGATAAACGTCAAAATATTGCTAAATTCGATGATTTTTCGTACTAAACAAACGGCAAGAAAACTTGCTCAAAATGCAATATTATGCGAAATTCTGAGATTTGAAGGCCAAATCACATATCGTGATACTACATGAAATAAAATCGAAATATTGGTAAAAATGAATATATTTACGTAGTATCAAACTACATGAAAAACGTGAAAAAAGTCACTATTTAACCATATTTGAGGATTTTAACTTCAAATCATAGAGCGAGGTTTCGTATTATTTAGATCCAAGAAAAGACATATGACAATGTTGTTTCCAATACAAATGATAAAAATCAATGTGTTTTCATTAGAGTTAACTAAAATGTTTTTGATTTTCCGTTTATATTTCCGAGGGAAGATTACACTTAAAATCGCTCTAATCCGGCTGAAACGTCGATATATGCAATAAAAACCGAACTTCTCCCCTTTTCTATATCTTACTCAGTATTTTAACGAGAAACAAATAGATGATTGAAAATGAAGTATTAAGGTTATTATCTAATCAATTATGTGTTTGCATCATTTTTATCGTATATTTATGAATATATGAATATATATTCATAATATATAATATATATATGAATACCCATAGACTGAAAATTCACAAAAAACGTTGAAAAACGGCAAAATATTGCCTAATTCGATGATATTTTGTTTAAATCACATAAAGGAAAAGGGGATGATAAACGTCAAAATATTGCTAAATTCGATGATTTTTCGTACGAAACAAATTGCAAGAAAACTTCCTTAAAATGCAATATTGTGCGAAATTCTGAGATTTGAAGGCCAAATCACATATCGTGATACTACATGAAATAGAATCGAAATATTGGTAAAAATGAATATATTTACGTAGTATCACACTACATGAAAAACGTGAAAAAGTCACTATTTAACCATATTTGTGGATTTTAACTTCAAATCATAGAGCAAGGTTTCGTATTATTTAGATCCAAGAAAAGACATATGACAATGTTGTTTCCAATACAAATGATAAAAATCAATGTGTTTTCATTAGTATTAACTAAAATGTTCCTGATTTTCCGTTTATATTACCGATGGAAGATGTACACGAAAATCGCTCTATTCCGGCTGAAACGTCGATATATGCAATAAAAACAGAGCTTCTCCCCTTTTCAATATCTTACTCAGTATTTTAACGAGAAACAAGTAGTTGATTGAAAATGAAGTATTTAAGGTTATTATCTAATTAATAATGTGTTTGCATCATTTCTATCGTATATATAATGAATTAATACCTATAGACTGAAAATTCACAAAAACGTGGAAAAACGGAAAATATTGCGTAATTCGATGATATTTTGTTCAAATCAAATAAAGAAAAAGGGGATGATAAACGTCAAAATATTGCTAAATTCGATGATTTTTCGTACGAAACAAAATGCAAGAAAACTTGCTCAAAATGCAATATTATGCGAAATTCTGAGATTTGAAGGCCAAATCACATATCGTGATACTACATGAAATAAAATCGAAATATTGGTAAAAATGAATATATTTACGTAGTATCAAACTACATGAAAAACGTGAAAAAAGTCACTATTTAACCATATTTGAGGATTTTAACTTCAAATCATAGAGCGAGGTTTCGTATTATTTAGATCCAAGAAAAGACATATGACAATGTTGTTTCCAATACAAATGATAAAAATCAATGTGTTTTCATTAGAATTAACTAAAATGTTCCTGATTTTCCGTTTATATTACCGAGGGAAGATGTACACGTAAAACCGCTCTAATCCGGCTGAAACGTCGATATATGCAATAAAAACCGAACTTCTCCCCTTTTCAATATCTTACTCAGTATTTTAACGAGAAACAAATAGATGATTGAAAATGAAGTATTTAAGGTTATTATCTAATCAATTATAGGTTTGCATCATTTTTATCATATATATATGAATTAATACCCATAGTCTGAAATTTCACAAAAACGTGGAAAACGGCAAAATATTGCCTAATTCGATGATATTTTGTTTAAATCACATAAAGGAAAAGGGGATGATAAACGTCAAAATATTGCTAAATTCGATGATTTTTCGTACGAATCAAAATGCAAGAAAATTTGCTTAAAATGCAATATTATGCGAAATTCTGAGATTTGAAGGCCAAATCACATATCGTGATACTACATGAAATAGAATCGAAATATTGGTAAAAATGAATATATTTACGTAGTATCAAACTACATGAAAAACGTGAAAAAAGTCACTATTTAACCATATTTGAGGATTTTACTTTAAATCATAGAGCGAGGTTTCGTATTATTTAGATCCAAGAAAAGACATATGACAATGTTGTTTCCAATACAAATGATAAAAATCATTGTGTTTTCATTAGAATTAACTAAAATGTTCTTGATTTTCCGTTTATATTACCGAGGGAAGATGTACACGTAAAACCGCTCTAATCCGGCTGAAACGTCGATATATGCAATAAAAACCGAACTTCTCCCCTTTTCAATATCTTACTCAGTATTTTAACGAGAAACAAATAGATGATTGAAAATGAAGTATATAAGGTTATCTAATCAATTATGTGTTTGTATCACTTTTATCGTATATGTATGAATTAATACCCATAGACTGTAAATTCACAAAAACGTGGAAAACGGCAAAATATTGCCTAATTCGATGATATTTTGTTTAAGTCACATAAAGGAAAATGGGATGATAAACGTCAAAATATTGCTAAATTCGATGATTTTTCGTACGAAACAAAATGCATGAAAACTTGCTTAAAATGCAATATTATGCGAAATTCTGAGATTTGAAGGCCAAATCACATATCGTGATACTACATGAAATAGAATTCGAAATATTGGTAAAAATGAATATGTTTACGTAATATCAAACTACATGAAAAACGTGAAAAAGTCAATATTTAACCATATTTGAGGATTTTAACTTCAAATCATAGAGCGAGGTTTCGTATTATTTAGATCCAAGAAAAGACATATGACAATGTTGTTTCCAATACAAATGATAAAAATCAATGTTTTTTCATTAGTATTAACTAAAATGTTGCTGATTTTCCGTTTATATTACTGATGGAAGATGTACACGAAAATCGCTCTATTCCGGCTGAAACGTCGATATATGCAATAAAAACAGAACTTCTCCCCTTTTGAATATCTTACTCAGTATTTTAATGAGAAACAAATAGATGATTGAAAATGAAGTATTTAAGTTATTATCTAATCAATTATGTGTTTCCATCATTTTTATCGTATATATATGAATTAATACCCATAGACTGTAAATTCACAAAAACGTAGAAAACGGCAAAATATTGCCTAATTCGATGATATTTTGTTTAAGTCACATAAAGGAAAAGGGGATGATAAACGTCAAAATATTGCTAAATTCGATGATTTTTCGTACGAAACAAAATGCAAGAAAACTTGCTATATCAAACTACATGAAAAACGTGAAAAACTCAATATTTAACCATATTTGAGGATTTTAACTTCAAATCATAGAGCGAGGTTTCGTATTATTTAGATCCAAGAATAGACATATGACAATGTTGTTTCCAATACAAATGATAAAAATCAATGTGTTTTCATTAGAATTAACTAAAATGTTCCTGATTTTCCGTTTATATTAACGAGGGAAGATGTACACGTAAAACCGCTCTAATCCGGCTGAAACGTCGATATATGCAATAAAAACCGAACTTCTGCCCTTTTCAATATCTTACTCAGTATTTTAACGAGAAACAAATAGATGATTGAAAATGAAGTATTTAGGTTATTATCTAATCAATTGTGTGTTTGCATCATTTTTATCGTATATATATATGAATTAATACCAATAGACTGTAAATTCACAAAAACCTAGAAAACGGCCAAATATTGCCTAATTCGATGATATTTTGTTTAAGTCACATTAAGGAAAAGGGGATGATAAACGTCAAAATATTGCTAAATTCGATGATTTTTCGTACGAAACAAAATGCAAGAAAACTTGCTTAAAATGCAATATTATGAGAAATTCTGAGATTTGAAGGCCAAATCACATATCGTGATACTACATGAAATAGAATCGAAATATTGGTAAAAATGAATATATTTACGTAATATCAAACTACATGAAAAACGTGAAAAAGTCAATATTTAACCATATTTGAGGATTTTAACTTCAAATCATAGAGCGAGGTTTCGTATTATTTAGATCCAAGAAAAGAAATATGACAATGTTGTTTCCAATACAAATGATAAAAATCAATGTTTTTTCATTAGTATTAACTAAAATGTTCCTGGTTTTCCGTTTATATTACCGATGGAAGATGTACACGAAAATCGCTCTATTCCGGCTGAAACGTCGATATATGCAATAAAAACAGAACTTCTCCCCTTCTCAATATCTTACTCAGTATTTAACGAGAAACAAATAGATGATTGAAAATGAAGTATTTAAGGTTATTATCTAATCAATTATGTGTTTGCGTCATTTTTATCGTATATATAATGAAATAATACCCATAGACTGAAAATTCACAAAAACGTGGAAAAACGGCAAAATATTGCCTAATTCGATGATATTTTGTTTAAATCAAATAAAGGAAAAGGGGATGATAAGCGTCAAAATATTGCTAAATTCGATGATTTTTTGTACGAAACAAAATGCAAGAAAACTTGCTTAAAATGCAATATTATGCGAAATTCTGAGATTTGAAGGCCAAATCACATATCGTGATACTACATGAAATAGTATCGAAATATTGGTAAAAATGAATATATTTACGTAATATCAATCTACATGAAAAACGTGAAAAAAGTCAATATTTAACCATATTTGAGGATTTTAACTTCAAATCATAGAGCGAGGTTTCGTATTATTTAGATCCAAGAATAGACATATGACAATGTTGTTTCCAATACAAATGATAAAAATCAATGTGTTTTCATTAGAATTAACTAAAATGTTCCTGATTTTCCGTTTATATTACCGAGGGAAGATGTACACGTAAAACCGCTCTAATCCGGCTGAAACGTCGATATATGCAATAAAAACCGAACTTCTCCCCTTTTCAATATCTTACTTAGTATTTTAACGAGAAACAAATAGATGATTGAAATGAAGTATTTAGGTTATTATCTAATCAATTATGTGTTTGCATCATTTTTATCGTATATATATGAATTAATACCCATAGACTGTAAATTCACAATAACATAGAAAACGGCCAAATATTGCCTAATTCGATGATATTTTGTTTAAATCAAATAAAGGAAAAGGGGATGATAAGCGTCAAAATATTGCTAAATTCGATGATTTTTCGTACTGAAACAAAATGCAAGAAAACTTGCTAAAAATGCAATATTATGCGAAATTCTGAGATATGAAGGCCAAATCACATATCGTGATACTACATGAAATAGTATCGAAATATTGGTAAAATGAATATATTTACGTAATATCAAACTACATGAAAAACGTGAAAAAAGTCAATATTTAACCATATTTGAGGATTTTAACTTCAAATCATAGAGCGAGGTTTCGTATTATTTAGATCCAAGAAAAGACATATGACAATGTTGTTTCCAATACAAATGATAAAAATCAATGTGTTTTCATTAGAATTAACTAAAATGTTCCTGATTTTCCGTTTATATTACCGAGGGAAGATGTACACGTAAAACCGCTCTAATCCGGCTGAAACGTCGATATATGCAATAAAAACCGAACTTCTCCCCTTTTCAATATCTTACTCAGTATTTTAACGAGAAACAAATAGATGATTGAAATGAAGTATTTAGGTTATTATCTAATCAATTATGTGTTTGCATCATTTTTATCGTATATATATGAATTAATACCCATAGACTGTAAATTCACAATAACATAGAAAACGGCCAAATATTGCCTAATTCGATGATATTTTGTTTAAGTCACATAAAGGAAAAGGGGATGATAAACGTCAAAATATTGCTAAATTCGATGATTTTTCGTACGAAACAAAATGCAAGAAAACTTGCTTAAAATGCAATATTATGCGAAATTCTGAGATTTGAAGGCTAAATCACATATCGTGATATTACATGAAAAATAATCGAAATATTGGTAAAAATGAATATATTTACGTAGTATCAAACTACATGAAAAACGTGAAAAAAGTCACTATTTAACCATATTTGAGGATTTTACTTTAAATCATAGAGCGAGGTTTCGTATTATTTAGATCCAAGAAAAGACATATGACAATGTTGTTTCCAATACAAATGATAAAAATCATTGTGTTTTCATTAGAATTAACTAAAATGTTCTTCATTTTCCGTTTATATTACCGAGGGAAGATGTACACGTAAAACCGCTCTAATCCGGCTGAAACGTCGATATATGCAATAAAAACCGAACTTCTCCCCTTTTCAATATCTTACTCAGTATTTTAACGAGAAACAAATAGATGATTGAAAATGAAGTATATAAGGTTATCTAATCAATTATGTGTTTGTATCACTTTTATCGTATATGTATGAATTAATACCCATAGACTGTAAATTCACAAAAACGTGGAAAACGGCAAAATATTGCCTAATTCGATGATATTTTGTTTAAGTCACATAAAGGAAAATGGGATGATAAACGTCAAAATATTGCTAAATTCGATGATTTTTCGTACGAAACAAAATGCAAGAAAACTTGCTTAAAATGCAATATTATGCGAAATTCTGAGATTTGAAGGCCAAATCACATATCGTGATACTACATGAAATAGAATCGAAATATTGGTAAAAATGAATATGTTTACGTAATATCAAACTACATGAAAAACGTGAAAAAGTCAATATTTAACCATATTTGAGGATTTTAACTTCAAATCATAGAGCGAGGTTTCGTATTATTTAGATCCAAGAAAAGACATATGACAATGTTGTTTCCAATACAAATGATAAAAATCAATGTTTTTTCATTAGTATTAACTAAAATGTTGCTGATTTTCCGTTTATATTACTGATGGAAGATGTACACGAAAATCGCTCTATTCCGGCTGAAACGTCGATATATGCAATAAAAACAGAACTTCTCCCCTTTTGAATATCTTACTCAGTATTTTAATGAGAAACAAATAGATGATTGAAAATGAAGTATTTAAGTTATTATCTAATCAATTATGTGTTTCCATCATTTTTATCGTATATATATGAATTAATACCCATAGACTGTAAATTCACAAAAACGTAGAAAACGGCAAAATATTGCCTAATTCGATGATATTTTGTTTAAGTCACATAAAGGAAAAGGGGATGATAAACGTCAAAATATTGCTAAATTCGATGATTTTTCGTACGAAACAAAATGCAAGAAAACTTGCTATATCAAACTACTTGAAAAACGTGAAAAACTCAATATTTAACCATATTTGAGGATTTTAACTTCAAATCATAGAGCGAGGTTTCGTATTATTTAGATCCAAGAATAGACATATGACAATGTTGTTTCCAATACAAATGATAAAAATCAATGTGTTTTCATTAGAATTAACTAAAATGTTCCTGATTTTCCGTTTATATTAACGAGGGAAGATGTACACGTAAAACCGCTCTAATCCGGCTGAAACGTCGATATATGCAATAAAAACCGAACTTCTGCCCTTTTCAATATCTTACTCAGTATTTTAACGAGAAACAAATAGATGATTGAAAATGAAGTATTTAGGTTATTATCTAATCAATTGTGTGTTTGCATCATTTTTATCGTATATATATGAATTAATACCAATAGACTGTAAATTCACAAAAACCTAGAAAACGGCCAAATATTGCCTAATTCGATGATATTTTGTTTAAGTCACATTAAGGAAAAGGGGATGATAAACGTCAAAATATTGCTAAATTCGATGATTTTTCGTACGAAACAAAATGCAAGAAAACTTGCTTAAAATGCAATATTATGCGAAATTCTGAGATTTGAAGGCCAAATCACATATCGTGATACTACATGAAATAGAATCGAAATATTGGTAAAAATGAATATATTTACGTAATATCAAACTACATGAAAAACGTGAAAAAGTCAATATTTAACCATATTTGAGGATTTTAACTTCAAATCATAGAGCGAGGTTTCGTATTATTTAGATCCAAGAAAAGAAATATGACAATGTTGTTTCCAATACAAATGATAAAAATCAATGTTTTTTCATTAGTATTAACTAAAATGTTCCTGGTTTTCCGTTTATATTACCGATGGAAGATGTACACGAAAATCGCTCTATTCCGGCTGAAACGTCGATATATGCAATAAAAACAGAACTTCTCCCCTTCTCAATATCTTACTCAGTATTTAACGAGAAACAAATAGATGATTGAAAATGAAGTATTTAAGGTTATTATCTAATCAATTATGTGTTTGCGTCATTTTTATCGTATATATAATGAAATAATACCCATAGACTGAAAATTCACAAAAACGTGGAAAAACGGCAAAATATTGCCTAATTCGATGATATTTTGTTTAAATCAAATAAAGGAAAAGGGGATGATAAGCGTCAAAATATTGCTAAATTCGATGATTTTTCGTACGAAACAAAATGCAAGAAAACTTGCTTAAAATGCAATATTATGCGAAATTCTGAGATTTGAAGGCCAAATCACATATCGTGATACTACATGAAATAGTATCGAAATATTGGTAAAAATGAATATATTTACGTAATATCAATCTACATGAAAAACGTGAAAAAAGTCAATATTTAACCATATTTGAGGATTTTAACTTCAAATCATAGAGCGAGGTTTCGTATTATTTAGATCCAAGAATAGACATATGACAATGTTGTTTCCAATACAAATGATAAAAATCAATGTGTTTTCATTAGAATTAACTAAAATGTTCCTGATTTTCCGTTTATATTACCGAGGGAAGATGTACACGTAAAACCGCTCTAATCCGGCTGAAACGTCGATATATGCAATAAAAACCGAACTTCTCCCCTTTTCAATATCTTACTCAGTATTTTAACGAGAAACAAATAGATGATTGAAATGAAGTATTTAGGTTATTATCTAATCAATTATGTGTTTGCATCATTTTTATCGTATATATATGAATTAATACCCATTGACTGTAAATTCACAATAACATAGAAAACGGCCAAATATTGCCTAATTCGATGATATTTTGTTTAAGTCACATAAAGGAAAAGGGGATGATAAACGTCAAAATATTGCTAAATTCGATGATTTTTCGTACGAAACAAAATGCAAAAAAACTTGCTTAAAATGCAATATTATGCGAAATTCTGAGATTTGAAGGCCAAATCACATATCGTGATACTACATGAAATAGAATCGAAATATTGGTAAAAATGAATATATTTACGTAATATCAAACTACATGAAAAACGTGAAAAAGTCAATATTTAACCATATTTGAGGATTTTAACTTCAAATCATAGAGCGAGGTTTCGTATTATTTAGATCCAAGAAAAGAAATATGACAATGTTGTTTCCAATACAAATGATAAAAATCAATGTTTTTTCATTAGTATTAACTAAAATGTTCCTGGTTTTCCGTTTATATTACCGATGGAAGATGTACACGAAAATCGCTCTATTCCGGCTGAAACGTCGATATATGCAATAAAAACAGAACTTCTCCCCTTCTCAATATCTTACTCAGTATTTAACGAGAAACAAATAGATGATTGAAAATGAAGTATTTAAGGTTATTATCTAATCAATTATGTGTTTGCGTCATTTTTATCGTATATATATTGAAATAATACCCATAGACTGAAAATTCACAAAAACGTGGAAAAACGGCAAAATATTGCCTAATTCGATGATATTTTGTTTAAATCAAATAAAGGAAAAGGGGATGATAAGCGTCAAAATATTGCTAAATTCGATGATTTTTCGTACGAAACAAAATGCAAGAAAACTTGCTTAAAATGCAATATTATGCGAAATTCTGAGATTTGAAGGCCAAATCACATATCGTGATACTACATGAAATAGTATCGAAATATTGGTAAAAATGAATATATTTACGTAATATCAATCTACATGAAAAACGTGAAAAAAGTCAATATTTAACCATATTTGAGGATTTTAACTCCAAATCATAGAGCGAGGTTTCGTATTATTTAGATCCAAGAATAGACATATGACAATGTTGTTTCCAATACAAATGATAAAAATCAATGTGTTTTCATTAGAATTAACTAAAATGTTCCTGATTTTCCGTTTATATTACCGAGGGAAGATGTACACGTAAAACCGCTCTAATCCGGCTGAAACGTCGATATATGCAATAAAAACCGAACTTCTCCCCTTTTCAATATCTTACTCAGTATTTTAACGAGAAACAAATAGATGATTGAAATGAAGTATTTAGGTTATTATCTAATCAATTATGTGTTTGCATCATTTTTATCGTATATATATGAATTAATACCCATAGACTGTAAATTCACAATAACACTAGAAAACGGCCAAATATTGCCTAATTCGATGATATTTTGTTTAAATCAAATAAAGGAAAAGGGGATGATAAGCGTCAAAATATTGCTAAATTCGATGATTTTTCGTACGAAACAAAATGCAAGAAAACTTGCTAAAAATGCAATATTATGCGAAATTCTGAGATATGAAGGCCAAATCACATATCGTGATACTACATGAAATAGTATCGAAATATTGGTAAAATGAATATATTTACGTAATATCAAACTACATGAAAAACGTGAAAAAAGTCAATATTTAACCATATTTGAGGATTTTAACTTCAAATCATAGAGCGAGGTTTCGTATTATTTAGATCCAAGAAAAGACATATGACAATGTTGTTTCCAATACAAATGATAAAAATCAATGTGTTTTCATTAGAATTAACTAAAATGTTCCTGATTTTCCGTTTATATTACCGAGGGAAGATGTACACGTAAAACCGCTCTAATCCGGCTGAAACGTCGATATATGCAATAAAAACCGAACTTCTCCCCTTTTCAATATCTTACTCAGTATTTTAACGAGAAACAAATAGATGATTGAAATGAAGTATTTAGGTTATTATCTAATCAATTATGTGTTTGCATCATTTTTATCGTATATATATGAATTAATACCCATAGACTGTAAATTCACAATAACATAGAAAACGGCCAAATATTGCCTAATTCGATGATATTTTGTTTAAGTCACATAAAGGAAAAGGGGATGATAAACGTCAAAATATTGCTAAATTCGATGATTTTTCGTACGAAACAAAATGCAAGAAAACTTGCTTAAAATGCAATATTATGCGAAATTCTGAGATTTGAAGGCTAAATCACATATCGTGATATTACATGAAATATAATCGAAATATTGGTAAAAATGAATATATTTACGTAGTATCATACTACATGAAAAACGTGAAAAAAGTCACTATTTAACCATATTTGAGGATTTTACTTTAAATCATAGAGCGAGGTTTCGTATTATTTAGATCCAAGAAAAGACATATGACAATGTTGTTTCCAATACAAATGATAAAAATCATTGTGTTTTCATTAGAATTAACTAAAATGTTCTTCATTTTCCGTTTATATTACCGAGGGAAGATGTACACGTAAAACCGCTCTAATCCGGCTGAAACGTCGATATATGCAATAAAAACCGAACTTCTCCCCTTTTCAATATCTTACTCAGTATTTTAACGAGAAACAAATAGATGATTGAAAATGAAGTATTTAAGGTTATTATCTAATCAATTATGTGTTTGTATCACTTTTATCGTATATGTATGAATTAATACCCATAGACTGTAAATTCACAAAAACGTGGAAAACGGCAAAATATTGCCTAATTCGATGATATTTTGTTTAAGTCACATAATGGAAAATGGGATGATAAACGTTAAAATATTGCTAAATTCGATGATTTTTCGTACGAAACAAAATGCAAGAAAACTTGCTTAAAATGCAATATTATGCGAAATTCTGAGATTTGAAGGCCAAATCACATATCATGATACTACATGAAATAGAATCGAAATATTGGTAAAAATGAATATATTTACGTAATATCAAACTACATGAAAAACGTGAAAAAGTCAATATTTAACCATATTTGAGGATTTTAACTTCAAATCATAGAGCGAGGTTTCGTATTATTTAGATCCAAGAAAAGACATATGACAATGTTGTTTCCAATACAAATGATAAAAATCAATGTTTTTTCATTAGTATTAACTAAAATGTTCCTGATTTTCCGTTTATATTACTGATGGAAGATGTACACGAAAATCGCTCTATTCCGGCTGAAACGTCGATATATGCAATAAAAACAGAACTTCTCCCCTTTTGAATATCTTACTCAGTATTTTAACGAGAAACAAATAGATGATTGAAAATGAAGTATTTAAGTTATTATCTAATCAATTATGTGTTTCCATCATTTTTATCGTATATATATGAATTAATACCCATAGACTGTAAATTCACAAAAACGTAGAAAACGGCAAAATATTGCCTAATTCGATGATATTTTGTTTAAGTCACATAAAGGAAAAGGGGATGATAAACGTCAAAATATTGCTAAATTCGATGATTTTTCGTACGAAACAAAATGCAAGAAAACTTGCTATATCAAACTACATGAAAAACGTGAAAAACTCAATATTTAACCATATATGAGGATTTTAACTTCAAATCATTTAGCGAGGTTTCGTATTATTTAGATCCAAGAAAAGATATATGACAATGTTGTTTCCAATACAAATGATAAAAATCAATGTTTTTTCATTAGTATTAACTAAAATGTTCCTGATTTTCCGTTTATATTACCGATGGAAGATGTACACGAAAATCGCTCTATTCCGGCTGAAACGTCGATATATGCAATAAAAACAGAACTTCTCCCCTTTTCAATATCTTACTCAGTATTTAACGACAAACAAATAGATGATTGAAAATGAAGTATTTAAGGTTATTATCTAATCAATTATGTGTTTGCGTCATTTTTATCGTATATATAATGAAATAATACCCATAGACTGAAAATTCACAAAAACGTAGAAAAACGGCAAAATATTGCCTAATTCGATGATATTTTGTTTAAATCAAATAAAGGAAAAGGGGATGATAAGTGTCAAAATATTGCTAAATTCGATGATTTTTCGTACGAAACAAAATGCAAGAAAACTTGCTTAAAATGCAATATTATGCGAAATTCTGAGATTTGAAGGCCAAATCACATATCGTGATACTACATGAAATAGTATCGAAATATTGGTAAAAATGAATATATTTACGTAATATCAAACTACATGAAAAACGTGAAAAAAGTCAATATTTAACCATATTTGAGGATTTTAACTTCAAATCATAGAGCGAGGTTTCGTATTATTTAGATCCAAGAATAGACATATGACAATGTTGTTTCCAATACAAATGATAAAAATCAATGTGTTTTCATTAGAATTAACTAAAATGTTCCTGATTTTCCGTTTATATTACCGCGGGAAGATGTACACGTAAAACCGCTCTAATCCGGCTGAAACGTCGATATATGCAATAAAAACCGAACTTCTCCCCTTTTCAATATCTTACTCAGTATTTAACGACAAACAAATAGATGATTGAAAATGAAGTATTTAAGGTTATTATCTAATCAATTATGTGTTTGCGTCATTTTTATCGTATATATAATGAAATAATACCCATAGACTGAAAATTCACAAAAACGTGGAAAAACGGCAAAATATTGCCTAATTCGATGATATTTTGTTTAAATCAAATAAAGGAAAAGGGGATGATAAGCGTCAAAATATTGCTAAATTCGATGATTTTTCGTACGAAACAAAATGCAAGAAAACTTGCTTAAAATGCAATATTATGCGAAATTCTGAGATTTGAAGGAAAATCACATATCGTGATACTACATGAAATAGTATCGAAATATTGGTAAAATGAATATATTTACGTAATATCAAACTACATGAAAAACGTGAAAAAAGTCAATATTTAACCATATTTGAGGATTTTAACTTCAAATCATAGAGCGAGGTTTCGTATTATTTAGATCCAAGAATAGACATATGACAATGTTGTTTCCAATACAAATGATAAAAATCAATGTGTTTTCATTAGAATTAACTAAAATGTTCCTGATTTTCCGTTTATATTACCGAGGGAAGATGTACACGTAAAACCGCTCTAATCCGGCTGAAACGTCGATATATGCAATAAAAACCGAACTTCTCCCCTTTTCAATATCTTACTCAGTATTTAACGAGAAACAAATAGATGATTGAAAATGAAGTATTTAGGTTATTATCTAATCAATTATGTGTTTGCATCATTTTTATCGTATATATATGAATTAATACCCATAGACTGTAAATTCACAAAAACCTAGAAAACGGCCAAATATTGCCTAATTCGATGATATTTTGTTTAAGTCACATAAAGGAAAAGGGGATGATAAACGTCAAAATATTGCTAAATTCGATGATTTTTCGTACGAAACAAAATGCAAGAAAACTTGCTTAAAATGCAATATTATGCTAAATTCTGAGATTTGAAGGCCAAATCACATATCGTGATACTACATGAAATAGAATCGAAATATTGGTAAAAATGAATATATTTACGTAATATCAAACTACATGAAAAACGTGAAAAAGTCAATATTTAACCATATTTGAGGATTTTAACTTCAAATCATAGAGCGAGGTTTCGTATTATTTAGATCCAAGAAAAGAAATATGACAATGTTGTTTCCAATACAAATGATAAAAATCAATGTTTTTTCATTAGTATTAACTAAAATGTTCCTGATTTTCCGTTTATATTACCGATGGAAGATGTACACGAAAATCGATCTATTCCGGCTGAAACGTCGATATATGCAATAAAAACAGAACTTCTCCCCTTTTCAATATCTTACTCAGTATTTAACGAGAAACAAATAGATGATTGAAAATGAAGTATTTAAGGTTATTATCTAATCAATTATGTGTTTGCGTCATTTTTATCGTATATATAATGAAATAATACCCATAGACTGAAAATTCACAAAAACGTGGAAAAACGGCAAAATATTGCCTAATTCGATGATATTTTGTTTAAATCAAATAAAGGAAAAGGGGATGATAAGCGTCAAAATATTGCTAAATTCGATGATTTTTCGTCCGAAACAAAATGCAAGAAAATTTGCTTAAAATGCAATATTATGCGAAATTCTGAGATTTGAAGGCCAAATCACATATCGTGATACTACATGAAATAGTATCGAAATATTGGTAAAAATGAATATATTTACGTAATATCAAACTACATGAAAAACGTGAAAAAAGTCAATATTTAACCATATTTGAGGATTTTAACTTCAAATCATAGAGCGAGGTTTCGTATTATTTAGATCCAAGAATAGACATATGACAATGTTGTTTCCAATACAAATGATAAAAATCAATTGGTTTTCATTAGAATTAACTAAAATGTTCCTGATTTTCCGTTTATATTACCGAGGGAAGATGTACACGTAAAACCGCTCTAATCCGGCTGAAACGTCGATATATGCAATAAAAACCGAACTTCTCCCCTTTTCAATATCTTACTCAGTATTTAACGACAAACAAATAGATGATTGAAAATGAAGTATTTAAGGTTATTATCTAATCAATTATGTGTTTGCGTCATTTTTATCGTATATATAATGAAATAATACCCATAGACTGAAAATTCACAAAAACGTGGAAAAACGGCAAAATATTGCCTAATTCGATGATATTTTGTTTAAATCAAATAAAGGAAAAGGGGATGATAAGCGTCAAAATATTGCTAAATTCGATGATTTTTCGTACGAAACAAAATGCAAGAAAACTTGCTTAAAATGCAATATTATGCGAAATTCTGAGATTTGAAGGCCAAATCACATATCGTGATACTACATGAAATAGTATCGAAATATTGGTAAAAATGAATATATTTACGTAATATCAAACTACATGAAAAACGTGAAAAAAGTCAATATATAACCATATTTGAGGATTTTAACTTCAAATCATAGAGCGAGGTTTCGTATTATTTAGATCCAAGAATAGACATATGACAATGTTGTTTCCAGTACAAATGATAAAAATCAATGTGTTTTCATTACAATTAACTAAAATGTTCCTGATTTTCCGTTTATATTACCGAGGGAAGATGTACACGTAAAACCGCTCTAATCCGGCTGAAACGTCGATATATGCAATAAAAACCGAACTTCTCCCCTTTTCAATATCTTACTCAGTATTTTAACGAGAAACAAATAGATGATTGAAAATGAAGTATTTAGGTTATTATCTAATCAATTATGTGTTTGCATCATTTTTATCGTATATATATGAATTAATACCCATAGACTGTAAATTCACAAAAACCTAGAAAACGGCCAAATATTGCCTAATTCGATGATATTTTGTTTAAGTCACATAAAGGAAAAGGGGATGATAAACGTCAAAATATTGCTAAATTCGATGATTTTTCGTACGAAACAAAATGCAAGAAAACTTGCTTAAAATGCAATATTATGCGAAATTCTGAGATTTGAAGGCCAAATCACATATCGTGATACTACATGAAATAGAATCGAAATATTGGTAAAAATTAATATATTTACGTAATATCAAACTACATGAAAAACGTGAAAAAGTCAATATTTAACCATATTTGAGGATTTTAACTTCAAATCATAGACCGAGGTTTCGTATTATTTAGATCCAAGAAAAGACATATGACAATGTTGTTTCCAATAAAATGATAAAAATCAATGTTTTTTCATTAGTATTAACTAAAATGTTCCTGATTTTCCGTTTATATTACCGATGGAAGATGTACACGAAAATCGCTCTATTCCGGCTGAAACGTCGATATATGCAATAAAAACAGAACTTCTCCCTCTTTTCAATATCTTACTCAGCATTTTAACGAGAAACAAATAGTTGATTGAAAATGAAGTATTTAAGGTTATTATCTATCACAATTATGTGTTTGCGTCATTTTTATCGTATATATAATGAATTAATACCCATAGACTGATAATTCACAAAAACGTAGAAAACGGCAAAATATTGCCTAATTCGATGATATTTTGTTTAAATCACATAAAGGAAAAGGGGATGATAAACGTCAAAATATTGCTAAATTCGATGATTTTTCGTACGAAACAAAAGGCAAGAAATCTTGCTTAAAATGCAATATTATGCGAAATTCTGAGATTTGAAGGCCAAATCACATATCGTGATACTACATGAAATAGTATCGAAATATTGGTAAAAATGAATATATTTACGTAATATCAAACTACATGAAAAACGTGAAAAAAGTCAATATTTAACCATATTTGAGGATTTTAACTTCAAATCATAGAGCGAGGTTTCGTATTATTTAGATCCAAGAATAGACATATGACAATGTTGTGTCCAATACAAATGATAAAAATCAATGTGTTTTCATTAGAATTAACTAAAATGTTCTTGATTTTCCGTTTATATTACCGAGGGAAGATGTACACGTAAAACCGCTCTAATCCGGCTGAAACGTCGATATATGCAATAAAAACCGAACTTCTCCCCTTTTGAATATCTTACTCAGTATTTTAACGAGAAACAAATTGATGATTGAAAATGAAGTATTTAAGGTTATTATCTAATCAATTATGTGTTTGCATCATTTTTATCGTATATATATGAATTAATACCCATAGACTGTAAATTCACAAAAACGTGGAAAACGGCAAAATATTGCCTAATTCGATGATATTTTGTTTAAGTCACATAAAGGAAAATGGGATGATAAACGTCAAAATATTGCTAAATTCGATGATTTTTCGTACGAAACAAAATGCAAGAAAACTTGCTTAAAATGCAATATTATGCGAAATTCTGAGATTTGAAGGCCAAATCACATATCGTGATATTACATGAAATAAAATCGAAATATTGGTAAAAATGAATATATTTACGTAATATCAAACTACATGAAAAACGTGAAAAAAGTCACTATTTAACCATATTTGAGGATTTTACTTTAAATCATACAGCGAGGTTTCGTATTATTTAGATCCAAGAAAAGACATATGACAATGTTGTTTCCAATACAAATGATAAAAATCATTGTGTTTTCATTAGAATTAACTAAAATGTTCTTGATTTTTCGTTTATATTACCGAGGGAAGATGTACACGTAAAACCGCTCTAATCCGGCTCAAACGTCGATATATGCAACAAAAACCGAACTTCTCCCCTTTTCAATATCTTACTCAGTATTTTAACGAGAAACAAATAGATGATTGAAAATGAAGTATTTAAGGTTATTATCTAATCAATTATGTGTTTGTATCACTTTTATCGTATATGTATGAATTAATACCCATAGACTGTAAATTCACAAAAACGTGGAAAACGGCAAAATATTGCCTAATTCGATGATATTTTGTTTAAGTCACATAAAGGAAAATGGGATGATAAACGTCAAAATATTGCTAAATTCGATGATTTTTCGTACGAAACAAAATGCAAGAAAACTTGCTTAAAATGCAATATTATGCGAAATTCTGAGATTTGAAGGCCAAATCACATATCGTGATACTACATGAAATAGAATCGAAATATTGGTAAAAATGAATATATTTACGTAATATCAAACTACATGAAAAACGTGAAAAAAGTCAATATTTAACCATATTTGAGGATTTTAACTTCAAATCATAGAGCGAGGTTTCGTATTATTTAGATCCAAGAATAGACATATGACAATGTTGTTTCCAATACAAATGATAAAAATCAATTGGTTTTCATTAGAATTAACTAAAATGTTCCTGATTTTCCGTTTATATTACCGAGGGAAGATGTACACGTAAAACCGCTCTAATCCGGCTGAAACGTCGATATATGCAATAAAAACCGAACTTCTCCCCTTTTCAATATCTTACTCAGTATTTAACGACAAACAAATAGATGATTGAAAATGAAGTATTTAAGGTTATTATCTAATCAATTATGTGTTTGCGTCATTTTTATCGTATATATAATGAAATAATACCCATAGACTGAAAATTCACAAAAACGTGGAAAAACGGCAAAATATTGCCTAATTCGATGATATTTTGTTTAAATCAAATAAAGGAAAAGGGGATGATAAGCGTCAAAATATTGCTAAATTCGATGATTTTTCGTACGAAACAAAATGCAAGAAAACTTGCTTAAAATGCAATATTATGCGAAATTCTGAGATTTGAAGGCCAAATCACATATCGTGATACTACATGAAATAGTATCGAAATATTGGTAAAAATGAATATATTTACGTAATATCAAACTACATGAAAAACGTGAAAAAAGTCAATATTTAACCATATTTGAGGATTTTAACTTCAAATCATAGAGCGAGGTTTCGTATCATTTAGATCCAAGAATAGACATATGACAATGTTGTTTCCAGTACAAATGATAAAAATCAATGTGTTTTCATTACAATTAACTAAAATGTTCCTGATTTTCCGTTTATATTACCGAGGGAAGATGTACACGTAAAACCGCTCTAATCCGGCTGAAACGTCGATATATGCAATAAAAACTGAACTTCTCCCCTTTTCAATATCTTACTCAGTATTTTAACGAGAAACAAATAGATGATTGAAAATGAAGTATTTAGGTTATTATCTAATCAATTATGTGTTTGCATCATTTTTATCGTATATATATGAATTAATACCCATAGACTGTAAATTCACAAAAACCTAGAAAACGGCCAAATATTGCCTAATTCGATGATATTTTGTTTAAGTCACATAAAGGAAAAGGGGATGATAAACGTCAAAATATTGCTAAATTCGATGATTTTTCGTACGAAACAAAATGCAAAAAAACTTGCTTAAAATGCAATATTATGCGAAATTCTGAGATTTGAAGGCCAAATCACATATCGTGATACTACATGAAATAGAATCGAAATATTGGTAAAAATGAATATATTTACGTAATATCAAACTACATGAAAAACGTGAAAAAGTCAATATTTAACCATATTTGAGGATTTTAACTTCAAATCATAGAGCGAGGTTTCGTATTATTTAGATCCAAGAAAAGAAATATGACAATGTTGTTTCCAATACAAATGATAAAAATCAATGTTTTTTCATTAGTATTAACTAAAATGTTCCTGATTTTCCGTTTATATTACCGATGGAAGATGTACACGAAAATCGCTCTATTCCGGCTGAAACGTCGATATATGCAATAAAAACCGAACTTCTCCCCTTTTCAATATCTTACTCAGTATTTTAACGAGAAACAAATAGATGATTGAAAATGAAGTATTTAGGTTATTATCTAATCAATTATGTGTTTGCATCATTTTTATCGTATATATATGAATTAATACCCATAGACTGTAAATTCACAAAAACCTAGAAAACGGCCAAATATTGCCTAATTCGATGATATTTTGTTTAAGTCACATAAAGGAAAAGGGGATGATAAACGTCAAAATATTGCTAAATTCGATGATTTTTCGTACGAAACAAAATGCAAGAAAACTTGCTTAAAATGCAATATTATGCGAAATTCTGAGATTTGAAGGCCAAATCACATATCGTGATACTACATGAAATAGAATCGAAATATTGGTAAAAATTAATATATTTACGTAATATCAAACTACATGAAAAACGTGAAAAAGTCAATATTTAACCATATTTGAGGATTTTAACTTCAAATCATAGACCGAGGTTTCGTATTATTTAGATCCAAGAAAAGACATATGACAATGTTGTTTCCAATAAAATGATAAAAATCAATGTTTTTTCATTAGTATTAACTAAAATGTTCCTGATTTTCCGTTTATATTACCGATGGAAGATGTACACGAAAATCGCTCTATTCCGGCTGAAACGTCGATATATGCAATAAAAACAGAACTTCTCCCTCTTTTCAATATCTTACTCAGCATTTTAACGAGAAACAAATAGTTGATTGAAAATGAAGTATTTAAGGTTATTATCTATCACAATTATGTGTTTGCGTCATTTTTATCGTATATATAATGAATTAATACCCATAGACTGAAAATTCACAAAAACGTAGAAAACGGCAAAATATTGCCTAATTCGATGATATTTTGTTTAAATCACATAAAGGAAAAGGGGATGATAAACGTCAAAATATTGCTAAATTCGATGATTTTTCGTACGAAACAAAAGGCAAGAAATCTTGCTTAAAATGCAATATTATGCGAAATTCTGAGATTTGAAGGCCAAATCACATATCGTGATACTACATGAAATAGTATCGAAATATTGGTAAAAATGAATATATTTACGTAATATCAAACTACATGAAAAACGTGAAAAAAGTCAATATTTAACCATATTTGAGGATTTTAACTTCAAATCATAGAGCGAGGTTTCGTATTATTTAGATCCAAGAATAGACATATGACAATGTTGTGTCCAATACAAATGATAAAAATCAATGTGTTTTCATTAGAATTAACTAAAATGTTCTTGATTTTCCGTTTATATTACCGAGGGAAGATGTACACGTAAAACCGCTCTAATCCGGCTGAAACGTCGATATATGCAATAAAAACCGAACTTCTCCCCTTTTCAATATCTTACTCAGTATTTTAACGAGAAACAAATTGATGATTGAAAATGAAGTATTTAAGGTTATTATCTAATCAATTATGTGTTTGCATCATTTTTATCGTATATATATGAATTAATACCCATAGACTGTAAATTCACAAAAACGTGGAAAACGGCAAAATATTGCCTAATTCGATGATATTTTGTTTAAGTCACATAAAGGAAAATGGGATGATAAACGTCAAAATATTGCTAAATTCGATGATTTTTCGTACGAAACAAAATGCAAGAAAACTTGCTTAAAATGCAATATTATGCGAAATTCTGAGATTTGAAGGCCAAATCACATATCGTGATATTACATGAAATAAAATCGAAATATTGGTAAAAATGAATATATTTACGTAATATCAAACTACATGAAAAACGTGAAAAAAGTCACTATTTAACCATATTTGAGGATTTTACTTTAAATCATAGAGCGAGGTTTCGTATTATTTAGATCCAAGAAAAGACATATGACAATGTTGTTTCCAATACAAATGATAAAAATCATTGTGTTTTCATTAGAATTAACTAAAATGTTCTTGATTTTTCGTTTATATTACCGAGGGAAGATGTACACGTAAAACCGCTCTAATCCGGCTGAAACGTCGATATATGCAATAAAAACCGAACTTCTCCCCTTTTCAATATCTTACTCAGTATTTTAACGAGAAACAAATAGATGATTGAAAATGAAGTATTTAAGGTTATTATCTAATCAATTATGTGTTTGTATCACTTTTATCGTATATGTATGAATTAATACCCATAGACTGTAAATTCACAAAAACGTGGAAAACGGCAAAATATTGCCTAATTCGATGATATTTTGTTTAAGTCACATAAAGGAAAAGGGGATGATAAACGTCAAAATATTGCTAAATTCGATGATTTTTCGTACGAAACAAAATGCAAGAAAACTTGCTTAAAATGCAATATTATGCGAAATTCTGAGATTTGAAGGCCAAATCACATATCGTGATACTACATGAAATAGAATCGAAATATTGGTAAAAATGAATATATTTACGTAATATCAAACTACATGAAAAACTTGAAAAAGTCAATATTGAACCATATTTGAGGATTTTAACTTCAAATCATAGAGCGAGGTTTCGTATTATTTAGATCCAAGAAAAGACATATGACAATGTTGTTTCCAATACAAATGATAAAAATCAATGTTTTTTCATTAGTATTAACTAAAATGTTCCTGATTTTCCGTTTATATTACTGATGGAAGATGTACACGAAAATCGCTCTATTCCGGCTGAAACGTCGATATATGCAATAAAAACAGAACTTCTCCCCTTATCAATATCTTACTCAGTATTTTAACGAGAAACAAATAGATGATTGAAAATGAAGTATTTAAGTTATTATCTAATCAATTATGTGTTTCCATCATTTTTATCGTATATATATGAATTAATACCCATAGACTGTAAATTCACAAAAACGTAGAAAACGGCAAAATATTGCCTTATTCGATGATATTTTGTTTAAGTCACATGAAGGAAAAGGGGATGATAAACGTCAAAATATTGCTAAATTCGATGATTTTTCGTACGAAACAAAATGCAAGAAAACTTGCTATATCAAACTACATGAAAAACGTGAAAAAGTCAATATTTAACCATATTTGAGGATTTTAACTTCAAATCATAGAGCGAGGTTTCGTATTATTTATATCCAAGAAAAGACATATGACAATGTTGTTTCCAATACAAATGATAAAAATCAATGTTTTTTCATTAGTATTAACTAAAATGTTCCTGATTTTCCGTTTATATTACCGATGGAAGATGTACACGAAAATCGCTCTATTCCGGCTGAAACGTCGATATATGCAATAAAAACAGAACTTCTCCCCTTTTCAATATCTTACTCAGTATTTAACGACAAACAAATAGATGATTGAAAATGAAGTATTTAAGGTTATTATCTAATCAATTATGTGTTTGCGTCATTTTTATCGTATATATAATGAAATAATACCCATAGACTGAAAATTCACAAAAACGTGGAAAAACGGCAAAATATTGCCTAATTCGATGATATTTTGTTTAAATCAAATAAAGGAAAAGGGGATGATAAGTGTCAAAATATTGCTAAATTCGATGATTTTTCGTACGAAACAAAATGCAAGAAAACTTGCTTAAAATGCAATATTATGCGAAATTCTGAGATTTGAAGGCCAAATCACATATCGTGATACTACATGAAATAGTATCGAAATATTGGTAAAAATGAATATATTTACGTAATATCAAACTACATGAAAAACGTGAAAAAAGTCAATATTTAACCATATTTGAGGATTTTAACTTCAAATCATAGAGCGAGGTTTCGTATTATTTAGATCCAAGAATAGACATATGACAATGTTGTTTCCAATACAAATGATAAAAATCAATGTGTTTTCATTAGAATTAACTAAAATGTTCCTGATTTTCCGTTTATATTACCGCGGGAAGATGTACACGTAAAACCGATCTAATCCGGCTGAAACGTCGATATATGCAATAAAAACCGAACTTCTCCCCTTTTCAATATCTTACTCAGTATTTAACGACAAACAAATAGATGATTGAAAATGAAGTATTTAAGGTTATTATCTAATCAATTATGTGTTTGCGTCATTTTTATCGTATATATAATGAAATAATACCCATAGACTGAAAATTCACAAAAACGTGGAAAAACGGCAAAATATTGCCTAATTCGATGATATTTTGTTTAAATCAAATAAAGGAAAAGGGGATGATAAGCGTCAAAATATTGCTAAATTCGATGATTTTTCGTACGAAACAAAATGCAAGAAAACTTGCTTAAAATGCAATATTATGCGAAATTCTGAGATTTGAAGGAAAATCACATATCGTGATACTACATGAAATAGTATCGAAATATTGGTAAAATGAATATATTTACGTAATATCAAACTACATGAAAAACGTGAAAAAAGTCAATATTTAACCATATTTGAGGATTTTATCTTCAAATCATAGAGCGAGGTTTCGTATTATTTAGATCCAAGAATAGACATATGACAATGTTGTTTCCAATACAAATGATAAAAATCAATGTGTTTTCATTAGAATTAACTAAAATGTTCCTGATTTTCCGTTTATATTACCGATGGAAGATGTACACGTAAAACCGCTCTAATCCGGCTGAAACGTCGATATATGCAATAAAAACCGAACTTCTCCCCTTTTCAATATCTTACTCAGTATTTAACGAGAAACAAATAGATGATTGAAAATGAAGTATTTAGGTTATTATCTAATCAATTATGTGTTTGCATCATTTTTATCGTATATATATGAATTAATACCCATAGACTGTAAATTCACAAAAACCTAGAAAACGGCCAAATATTGCCTAATTGGATGATATTTTGTTTAAGTCACATAAAGGAAAAGGGGATGATAAACGTCAAAATATTGCTAAATTCGATGATTTTTCGTACGAAACAAAATGCAAGAAAACTTGCTTAAAATGCAATATTATGCTAAATTCTGAGATTTGAAGGCCAAATCACATATCGTGATACTACATGAAATAGAATCGAAATATTGGTAAAAATGAATATATTTACGTAATATCAAACTACATGAAAAACGTGAAAAAGTCAATATATAACCATATTTGAGGATTTTAACTTCAAATCATAGAGCGAGGTTTCGTATTATTTAGATCCAAGAAAAGAAATATGACAATGTTGTTTCCAATACAAATGATAAAAATCAATGTTTTTTCATTAGTATTAACTAAAATGTTCCTGATTTTCCGTTTATATTACCGATGGAAGATGTACACGAAAATCGATCTATTCCGGCTGAAACGTCGATATATGCAATAAAAACAGAACTTCTCCCCTTTTCAATATCTTACTCAGTATTTAACGAGAAACAAATAGATGATTGAAAATGAAGTATTTAAGGTTATTATCTAATCAATTATGTGTTTGCGTCATTTTTATCGTATATATAATGAAATAATACCCATAGACTGAAAATTCACAAAAACGTGGAAAAACGGCAAAATATTGCCTAATTCGATGATATTTTGTTTAAATCAAATAAAGGAAAAGGGGATGATAAGCGTCAAAATATTGCTAAATTCGATGATTTTTCGTCCGAAACAAAATGCAAGAAAACTTGCTTAAAATGCAATATTATGCGAAATTCTGAGATTTGAAGGCCAAATCACATATCGTGATACTACATGAAATAGTATCGAAATATTGGTAAAAATGAATATATTTACGTAATATCAAACTACATGAAAAACGTGAAAAAAGTCAATATTTAACCATATTTGAGGATTTTAACTTCAAATCATAGAGCGAGGTTTCGTATTATTTAGATCCAAGAATAGACATATGACAATGTTGTTTCCAATACAAATGATAAAAATCAATTGGTTTTCATTAGAATTAACTAAAATGTTCCTGATTTTCCGTTTATATTACCGAGGGAAGATGTACACGTAAAACCGCTCTAATCCGGCTGAAACGTCGATATATGCAATAAAAACCGAACTTCTCCCCTTTTCAATATCTTACTCAGTATTTAACGACAAACAAATAGATGATTGAAAATGAAGTATTTAAGGTTATTATCTAATCAATTATGTGTTTGCGTCATTTTTATCGTATATATAATGAAATAATACCCATAGACTGAAAATTCACAAAAACGTGGAAAAACGGCAAAATATTGCCTAATTCGATGATATTTTGTTTAAATCAAATAAAGGAAAAGGGGATGATAAGCGTCAAAATATTGCTAAATTCGATGATTTTTCGTACGAAACAAAATGCAAGAAAACTTGCTTAAAATGCAATATTATGCGAAATTCTGAGATTTGAAGGCCAAATCACATATCGTGATACTACATGAAATAGTATCGAAATATTGGTAAAAATGAATATATTTACGTAATATCAAACTACATGAAAAACGTGAAAAAAGTCAATATTTAACCATATTTGAGGATTTTAACTTCAAATCATAGAGCGAGGTTTCGTATTATTTAGATCCAAGAATAGACATATGACAATGTTGTTTCCAATACAAATGATAAAAATCAATGTGTTTTCATTAGAATTAACTAAAATGTTCCTGATTTTCCGTTTATATTACCGAGGGAAGATGTACACGTAAAACCGCTCTAATCCGGCTGAAACGTCGATATATGCAATAAAAACCGAACTTCTCCCCTTTTCAATATCTTACTCAGTATTTTAACGAGAAACAAATAGATGATTGAAAATGAAGTATTTAGGTTATTATCTAATCAATTATGTGTTTGCATCATTTTTATCGTATATATATGAATTAATACCCATAGACTGTAAATTCACAAAAACCTAGAAAACGGCCAAATATTGCCTAATTCGATGATATTTTGTTTAAGTCACATAAAGGAAAAGGGGATGATAAACGTCAAAATATTGCTAAATTCGATGATTTTTCGTACGAAACAAAATGCAAGAAAACTTGCTTAAAATGCAATATTATGCGAAATTCTGAGATTTGAAGGCCAAATCACATATCGTGATACTACATGAAATAGAATCGAAATATTGGTAAAAATTAATATATTTACGTAATATCAAACTACATGAAAAACGTGAAAAAGTCAATATTTAACCATATTTGAGGATTTTAACTTCAAATCATAGAGCGAGGTTTCGTATTATTTAGATCCAAGAAAAGACATATGACAATGTTGTTTCCAATACAAATGATAAAAATCAATGTTTTTTCATTAGTATTAACTAAAATGTTCCTGATTTTCAGTTTATATTACCGATGGAAGATGTACACGAAAATCGCTCTATTCCGGCTGAAACGTCGATATATGCAATAAAAACAGAACTTCTCCCTCTTTTCAATATCTTACTCAGCATTTTAACGAGAAACAAATAGTTGATTGAAAATGAAGTATTTAAGGTTATTATCTATCACAATTATGTGTTTGCGTCATTTTTATCGTATATATAATGAATTAATACCCATAGCCTGAAAATTCACAAAAACGTAGAAAACGGCAAAATATTGCCTAATTCGATGATATTTTGTTTAAATCACATAAAGGAAAAGGGGATGATAAACGTCAAAATATTGCTAAATTCGATGATTTTTCGTACGAAACAAAATGCAAGAAATCTTGCTTAAAATGCAATATTATGCGAAATTCTGAGATTTGAAGGCCAAATCACATATCGTGATACTACATGAAATAGTATCGAAATATTGGTAAAAATGAATATATTTACGTAATATCAAACTACATGAAAAACGTGAAAAAAGTCAATATTTAACCATATTTGAGGATTTTAACTTCAAATCATAGAGCGAGGTTTCGTATTATTTAGATCCAAGAATAGACATATGACAATGTTGTGTCCAATACAAATGATAAAAATCAATGTGTTTTCATTAGAATTAACTAAAATGTTCTTGATTTTCCGTTTATATTACCGAGGGAAGATGTACACGTAAAACCGCTCTAATCCGGCTGAAACGTCGATATATGCAATAAAAACCGAACTTCTCCCCTTTTCAATATCTTACTCAGTATTTTAACGAGAAACAAATTGATGATTGAAAATGAAGTATTTAAGGTTATTATCTAATCAATTATGTGTTTGCGTCATTTTTATCGTATATATAATGAAATAATACCCATAGACTGTAAATTCACAAAAACGTGGAAAACGGCAAAATATTGCCTAATTCGATGATATTTTGTTTAAGTCACATAAAGGAAAATGGGATGATAAACGTCAAAATATTGCTAAATTCGATGATTTTTCGTACGAAACAAAATGCAAGAAAACTTGCTTAAAATGCAATATTATGCGAAATTCTGAGATTTGAAGGCCAAATCACATATCGTGATACTACATGAAA